>NW_007726906.1:478122-479938 GCF_000696425.1 Galeopterus variegatus | reverse complement strand
TCTTTCCATCTTCTTGTATCCTCTCTAATTTCTCTCAGCAGTAGTTTGTAGTTCTCATTATGGAGATTTTTCACATCCTTGGTTAACTCAATTCCTAAGTATTTCACTTTTTGGTGGCTATTGTAAATGGGCAAGCTTTCTTGATTTCTCTTTCTGCCCAGAAAGTGACACAATTTTTTCAAAAACTTAAACATATACATAATGTTCAAACACAATATAATTAGCCGCTCTTATCCCTAGTTACGGGGATATATGCTACCATTTTAAGCACGACCTTAAAAGTACTTCAATTTTCCCAGCAAATCCAGAATCCATATTTTCCCACCCATTCTAACCACACAGATAATGTCTCTGACAAGACTTAATTCAAAGCAAGCTCTTCAATACATAGCCCCTAAAGCATAAGAAATGTTTAATCTATAGACACATAAAAGACAATGAACAAAATAATTTTTTTAAAAGGCAAACATATTATCTCTGTGTTCCCTTGAACCCTGAAGTCAGGAGATTTCCAGGTATCCTAGGCCTCTGGTACTAGGTTGGATGCTTTGTGTTCACAGTCAGGCAGAATCTGGCTGTAAACATGCAGCAGAATGTCAGAATCCCACCTCTTAACACCAGCTGGAGCGCCTGCCAGAATCCCACCTCTTAACACCACTCAAGGGTGGGGCTCAAAATGGGACTTGCTACTGTACTATAAATGCATCTAACTGGGGGGAAGTGGGAAGATTTATGAAAACTCCCTGTGACATGGGAAGCTCCTCCAGCTTCTCCTGTTGCCACCCAACAGAATACAGGATGACCACTTCCACCAACAAAGCCAGGCCAGCGGTGCGCATTTTAACTACTGGCTTTCCTGCTTCTTTGAAGACACTGTAATCCAGGTGTTACAGAGCTAGAACTGTCTGGAAGGAAGAGAGCCAAGTACGAGTGACTAACAAGCAGAGTCCTAAACCAATCAAGACCGCCAAGAGGACACCTCCCTGGGAAAGGCAGATAATCGACAGCACCTTGACCACTTGCCCTCCCCCAATCCCAGCCCCACTGCTCCCTGGTGTGGAGGGAACATTCGCCCAGGGAAAGCAGCAGTACCTATAATTATCAATTGCTATACCTTGTTACTGTGAATATTAAAACATTATTAGAAATGATATTTTTAAATATTTTTAAATACGTATTTTCAACAGATGTCTAGAGTTGTTATGTGTGATTTTACTGTTAGCTCTCAGAACCAATTATCCCCCATAGGAATGCATCACTTTTTCTTTTAGAAATTTCAGTGTGCATATAAAATCTGATATAAAGAAATTCACTTTATAGCTTACTCTAGAAAAATCCATCTCTTCACACATTGTCTGACATCTGTAATTAACTCTTGGTGGCTTCCCGTTCCATGCCTGCAGGTCTACTAAGTTAGGGCAAAGAAAAACAGGGTAACGTCAAGTCTTTACATGTCCCAGCCCCTCAGACAGAGTAGTTCATAGAGGTCACTTAGGCTTCTTTAATTCCTTATGTTCAGGTAAACCAAATTTGTGCTAACAACTTATAAATTCATTAATCTGAGTATGAAACTTTCCTAATATTTGTAAGACAGATATAGTCCTCAGTGTTTACTTTCAAATTATAAAGAGGGGTTTTTTTCATTAAAAAATTCAGGTACAAATTTCAAATTAAAAAAATAGTGTCATTTACTTTTTATAGCCAGTTGCTGAGGCAATAGAAGATAAATGAACCATACCAAAAAAGACAATGACCTATAAGACCTATAAGAGAAACACGAAAAATATTTGTCTCTTATTTTTGGAAAAAGTATCAT
>NW_007726906.1:431494-476676 GCF_000696425.1 Galeopterus variegatus | reverse complement strand
TATAAGACCTATAAGAGAAACACGAAAAATATTTGTCTCTTATTTTTGGAAAAAGTATCATTAGGAAAAATAGCTAAAACGATTAAATATAACACTTTTGACACACATTTGAAAACAGACTTCCAAATCTTTAAATTCCTTTTGAAGAAATACATATACAGTGTATACACAATACAGCAATTAGAGTGAAATCAAAAGTTTCAACTGGTAACAGAAATTTTAATGGATTAGAGGTAAAAAGAATAAATTCACTCTTTTAATCAGAAAAGTTTTAAAACCATTTTTCTTCAACTATTTAAAACTGGATACCCCAATAATCACTATTCTTAATTAGTCTTTCACCTCTTTTATAATAATTTTATAATAATAATTTTATTCAAAATCTTTCAATTTCACAGGGATAAAACAAAATACCATATAGGCTTATTAAAAATTGACAAAAATTGTCTCTAAATCCTTTCTTACGAGATAACATTTATAGTTGAGTGGTTTTATAAATAAATACTGAATTTATTACTCTGTTTTGTCTTCAACCTGATATAATTTGAAGGTCTCTGTTCCCCCAAAGTTCAAGTGTTGAAATCCTCTCAAGGTGACAGTAATAGCAGGTGGGGACTTTGGGAGATGATTACATCCTGAGGGCAGAGCCCAGTGGGATTAGAGCCCTTAGTACCTGCTCTCCCCACCACCTTCCACAGGTAAGGACACAGCCAGAAGCACTGGAAACAGGCCCCCGCCAGACACCGAACCTGCCTTGCTCTCAGACTCACCAGCCTCCAGAGCTATGAGAAATAAAATTTGACTGTTTTATCAGCCACCCAGCTTATGGGATTTTTGTCATAGCAACCTCTACAGACTAAGACAAACCCTCTGGGCACTTCTGTTTTCTTTTTTTTTTTTTTTTCCTTTTTGTCTTTTTTACTGACCGGTAACGGGATCGCANCAGCCTCCAGAGCTATGAGAAATAAAATTTGACTGTTTTATCAGCCACCCAGCTTATGGGATTTTTGTCATAGCAACCTCTACAGACTAAGACAAACCCTCTGGGCACTTCTGTTTTCTTTTTTTTTTTTTTTTTCCTTTTTGTCTTTTTTACTGACCGGTAACGGGATCGCAACCCTGGGTGTCGCGCCCATACCGGGGACTGGCAACGGGATCACAACCCTTGGTGTTGCGCCCGCACCGCGCTCAGCCAGTGAACCGGAACCGGTCTCCACATGGGATCCGAACCCTCGGTGGGAGCGCCGCCGTGCTCCCGAGCGGCGCGCTCTCCAGTGCGCCACCGGGCCGGCCTGGCACTTCTGTTTTCTAAAGCCACTTCTTCATCATGTTAGGTTCAGACCCTTAATATGCACCTTCATGTTACCATGACACAACAGAAGCACTGACAAAATCAATGACAACAACCACAGAAACATCACTTCCTCAATTCTCTTTCCAGGGAGGGAGGGAGAATAAATGAGCACACTTTTAAAGTTACAGTTTACCTAATTAGTCCAACAAATCATAAAGACCATGCAGAAAATTGATCCAAAGTAATAAATCAGATATTCATACATGGTTCAGTGTTGTTGTGAGTATTCGATTGGCAGCTTGCTACAACTATTTTCTCACATAGAGACATAGGATTAAAATGACCCATCAGCCTCAATTGTTATGAGGAATGCTAACGACTGTAAAGCATTAGTTTAGAACTGTAGCAGCAATGTTCAACGATGAAGTGAATAATTTATCTATTACTAATATAGCAACTCAATTTGGACATTAAATTGATTTCTGAAACACACATTTGTTTTTTCCATCTGTCTTTTCATAAAAGCTTATTTGATATGTAGAGGAGCTGTATTTTGGACTCCAGTGAGCAGAGTGAGATTTAAAGGGGAGAGCATGCAAAGAGGAGGTTGAGATCTGCTGGATGATTTCTCAGATGAAATGCTATTTTTAAAAAGTCACACCAAAAGTAGATTCTCTTTCTCATTCTTAATCTGAAAAGACAGACATTTAGAATGCCTAAAGGAAAAAGAAAAGTATTTCCAAAGCATTATTTTAAAACTTCAAAATGACACATTCAGGGGCCGGCCCGGTGGCGCACTGGATAGTGTGCTGCCTGGGAAGCGCGGCGGCGCTCCCGCCCGAGGGTTCGGATCCCACATACAGACCGGTTCCGCTCACTGGCTCGTAATAACTTCGTATAGCATACATTATACGAAGTTATACGATTCTTGATTGACTTGATAAATTCATACAGTAGTATAGGTAAAAAAAAAAAAAAAAAAAAATCACAGAAGAAACTGCTATAATTTGGAGGCTATGCTAAATGTCCACTTAAAAGAGGCAAGATATTCTGCTGCTATCCAAAATACCAAGTTTAACATTTCTATTCATAAAAGGACATTATTTGACATGATTATACATGGATCTGCCAATAGTTACATTTATTTGGTATAGATCCATTTTTATTTATTTTTTGAAATATATTGAAATGTTAACTTTCATCTATATTTTTCATTCTAAGTAAATTCTCCCACCCACTACATAATTGTTTATTTCAACATTTGAAATTATCACAGGATAGTTTGTATTTCTTCCTTGAACCACGAGATAACTGAGCTATAAATGTGGTTATTAGACAATAAAATTATTTTTCAAAACATGAGCCAATGGGCCTCACTTTAGAAGAAAAAAAGGTCATCAGATGGTATTTCTGCTCAGGCACTTTTCAATACATTCTGTTAAAGAATCAAATATTCCAATAAAATAGCTAGATCAGCTTTGTACAGGAAGCAGTGTGCTCATACCTTTTACACGGTTTAGGTGAGGAAACTTCTGTTCTCCCCAGTTCAGGCAGAAACTGAAACAGATTCCCAGCAAACACTCTGCCATGCTCTCCGTGCCATGGAGCAGTGAGGTGTCTTCCAGCTAACATCCACAGATGTAACATCTACAGCACAGAGGACTGGGGCTCAGTACCCCTAGGACTCAGGGATTGTCAGAATAGCATAGGACCTCCACCAGCCCCTAACTGCCTACTGTGTTTCCACAAACTCTTTACATTTTAACATCCAGCAATATGATTTCCTTTGTTACTCTTTAGTAGGTTCAGAAATGTCATTGGTACACATTTTGTAAGTCATCAGGGACCAAAGCTGTCTATCAGAGTATGCAATAAATGGCAGAAAGAGAGGCCACAGAAGACTATACAGCACATGCTGCAGAATGCACCACTGCAAGGTGGCTGGGAGCATTTGCAGGAGGGTGTGCTGAGGCTTGCTGGGTGAGAGCTGCAGGACAGTCTGAACCACTCCCTCTTTCCTTCTCTCTCTCCCTCTCAAGGGCTGAGAGCATGCTATACCCGCCGAGCAAGGAAATACAAGAGCGCAGGATGTATTATCTGTATGTGCATACACACACACATAGGTGCGTATACATACATGGTTTTAAAGGAAAATATTTCTGAAACAAATAGCATTACAAGTCAGCACTGTGCCAGGCCATGTTAAATGAGGTATTCATGTACAGGGACAAACTGTGGTCACAAGTAATTTTCAGATGTCTGTACAGAAAATAAAATGCACTAAATCACATTTAAATGAAGTAACTTCCATGATGCTTGCAAAATCGACTGTGTTTTCAACTTCTGCAAACAGTATAAACCACCGAGAAGAGATCACAAAGTGTAGACAGTTCTTGTAGCTGTCAATTACATTTTAATGTCTGTGACAATTCTGTTTATATATTAGACAGACTGTAACTACAGTTATGTACATATTCACATAAATTACAAAAGTATTTATAAAGTAGCACACAACATCAGTCAGACCTACAAATGTAAATTTAGCCAAACTGCTTTAATTTTATGACTTACATATTTATAACCTAAAGCTAGACTCTGGATAAAGATAGCAGATTCGATGCTTACATCTAGTATCATTCCCTCCTAAAAACAAAAACATCAGTACAATTTGCTTTTTGTTTGCCTTTTTATTTGTTTTTATAAAACAAACCCACAAGAACAGGAACAACAACAACAAAATTTTGGAAGCCAGAAATAGATGGACAAATAGTAACTAACTTAGCTGACCTAAAATGGCTAAGTCCTGTACCCAGCTGACAAGGCAGAATCTTCAAAAGGCTCAGAAATTGGTGGTACCAGATACCCCTGGGTGCAGAGTGCTGGTGGATGGGTGTGTGTTTTGAGGGCTGGGAGGGACAGGAGCTGGCTCCTCAAACAAGGAAGAGTGGTTAAAAGTCGACTCTGTTGACTAAGAAGCAGCCTCTCTCCACTAAACACAGTTCCTCCTGCCTCCTGGCAGAAGCCCAGAGAGCTACTCCCTGCTCAAGGGAAGACCGTGGTTCTCTAGAACCACTGCTAGAACTACTGCAGCAATACCTGCTGAACGCTGAGATAGATCCTCGTTCAACCAGCCCTGTCAACAGCCCTCTTCCTGTGGTGACTCTGAGGCCAGTCCAACAGGAAAGATCTAAAGATAGACTGGGGTGGGGATGTCCCCAATCCCCCTAAACAGCCACCCAGGTACCCCACAGTAGTTCTGATGGTCAGCAACTGCCCAGCACTCAGACATCCAAGGATTGCTGGTAGCTCAGGAAAGCCTTTAACACAAAAATAGAGACCAAGACAAACAGAAAAAGACAAATTAGAAGACAATAAAACTATGCAAAACAGAGTACAATCATTTATATCTCAAAGAGATAAGAGAAAATAATCTACCCTGAAATAGGAACAGGATTCTATTAAAACAAAACAAAACAAAAAAGAATGAAGAAAAGGAAAAAAGAGAAAGGTAGAAGAGAGGGAGGGAGTAAGGGAAGGAGGAAGTTTGAGAGACCAGAAAGAACTCCTGGAAATCAAAAATATGATAATAGAAAGGAAGAACTCTCCTAAAAAAGGGAACAAAAAGAAAAAGAAAATAGTAGAAAAGATAATAAAGTTAGAAGTCCAAAAAGCCTAATATCAGATTATGAGAGTTCTAGAAAGAGAGAAGAGTAAAAATGAGGGGGAGAAAAGACAAAGAAATAATTCAAGAGAGTTTCCATGATTGAAAGGGTCGGAGCACACAGGGCAACACACAAAAACAGACTGTGATGAAACCTAAGGACACAGGGAAGAAAGAAGGTCCTGCAGCACTAGGGAGGGGGTCGCACCCAAAGGATCGGGAAGTAAGAAGCAAGGATGTCTTCAGACCTCACAGCACACGGGCGGTTAAGACAGTTGAGCACTGTTTCAAAATCTAAAGGAAAACAATTTCTAGAATTCTATTCTCAGTCAATGTATAAGTCACATGAGGGTAAAATAAAGACATTTGCAGAGACATGCGAGATCTTAAAATTTTAGTTCCCTGCACCATTCCTGAAAAAGCTACTAGAGTGAGCTCCACCAAAATAAGACAGACAAAGAATCCAGGAAACCAAAGATGCAACACAGGAAAGAGGTGAAGAGAACTCCAAGATGATAGTAAAGAGAAGGTGACAGACATGTTACCTATTTTGATTAGATCATTATACAAAATATGCATGTACTGAAACAACAAGTTGTACCCCATAAACACGTACAATGAAAACAATAAAATTTAAATTTAAAAAAGGATAGTAAAGGTAGATCACAGGCTAGCATTTGTCCATCAGATAGAAAGGGTGCCCGGAGAGACCAGGGCAAGCCAGAAAGCTCGAGCATAGACAGACTTCAAGAAGATAAAACTGATAGCATAGCATACATACCTGATGGATCTAAACATCTTGTAAGAAGGGACGGACAGTTATAACTGATAGATTCTAAAGTGAAGTGAGTGGTAAGTATTTATGGAAAATTAAAGAAAAAACGAATCAATTATTTACTCCAGGAAAAACCAAGAGCTGTGTAGCAAAGGAAAGTAACAGTTTACTACATGGCTCATTTCTGAACAGTGTTTCCCCAGTCTCAATAATGTAAGTACAACAGTGACCAAACCAAAACTGAGACAACTCTCCATTGGGGGGACGAGAGTGCCATGCTTGAGGTGAGGGCAGGGCGAGAAGAGAGTACTAAATCATCATCCTCCAGGGGAAAGCAAAGATAAACCCCAAGACTGAAAGTAGCAGTACAAGCCCGTAATTCAAAACATGAAGTTACTCTAATCGGCTAAAAGAGGTGAAAGTGGGTGCCTCGGGAAAGGCATATGGAGGAAGGCGGGCGATGACTACTGTTTTTGACAGCAAACCTTGTAGAACCATGAACTTTGTAAACCATTTACACATATAACCTTCATACAAATAAAAACGTTTTTTAAACTAGGCAAAAAAAAAAGATTAAAGATGTCTAGCAGAAAATAAGTACAGTATCATAAGCCAGAAAAATGTAAAAGCCTTACTTTATATATTAACCATTACTTAGAATCAAGCTGAAAGCCCAAGGGAGGCACTAAGGGTATAACACAGCTCAAAGCCTACTTCTGAAAGACAAGATAACAATTTGTCAGACAGCGTCCTCTCCTATCTCCCTCAGAGGGCTGCAAGATTATTAATCTTTGGAACACAAAGAAGTGGAAAACTACAATTCCCAATATACCCTGCAGCCCATTCAATTACCTTAAGTACATAAGGCCTTGCTATGAGGGAGAAGATTAGTTTTAAGGAAATATAAAACTAGTTCTCACAAGCCATTTCCAGCCTGTGTTCTACAGACATAATTTTTCCATTCTCTACTTGGAGAAAAGGACAGAAAATAAATCATCTGTTAAGGGTTGAACAGTATTGTTTAGCTACTTCAAAGAACAATTTCAAGACGATGGTTCTGCAAGTCTAGAAACACACAATGTTCAGGCTAGAAAGGAGGTCATGGAATCTTGTCTCCTCTCTGCAGGCCCCACATAGCCAGTTTTGCAGACGAATTTTGCCCAGGGCTCACAGAGATCCAGTGCCAAACCAAAATGCTCATGAGCTGTGTACAGTATCATGAAGAGCAGAATAATTCACCTGTCATCCACCCAGCAATTGAAAACACATTTTTGGCAATTACTCAGTCAGAACACAGAAGTGGAGTATTCATCAACCTGGGTTCCACGTGCACTGTGTGCTTTCAGTCACGTGATCTTTGAATTGCTTCAGTTTCCCCACCTGTAAAATAATCATCCACCCAGCAATTGAAAACACATTTTTGGCAATTACTCAGTCAGAACACAGAAGTGGAGTATTCATCAACCTGGGTTCCACTTGCACTGTGTGCTTTCAGTCACGTGATCTTTGAATTGCTTCAGTTTCCCCACCTGTAAAATAGAGACATGACTATCTTGTATTGCAAGGAAAGCTAATGAGAATGGAGTGGTAAGATTCTTAAAGGGAAAAAGAAATACAAAATATTGTGAAGCGATTGTTAGTTGAATATACAAACTCAATATATCCAAAAATCAAATCCATCATCATCAACCTCCTCCAAACCTGCCTATTCTATAGGCCACAATCTTCCATCCAACTCAGGGAATCCAGAGTCATCCAAGACTGCTCCCCATCCTGCACCTTCTTACCTCCATGCCCTACCTAGTTTGCCCTCTAAATAGATTTCAAGCCACCCCTTTCCTTTGTATCCCTATTACCTACCTCTGTCCTAATCCACTGGGGTCCTATCTCATTCTGGTCTTTGTGTGCCTACTCTCAGAACAGGTGGTTTCCTGCCTTCAGGTTCTTTCCCTTTAAATCCTTCTTAACCCCAAATGTGGCCGTCAGAAAGGACCTGTGTAAAATGCCCAATTTCAAGCATTCTTAGAACTGGAGAGGCCTCCTGACTGCTTACAGAATCAAGTCAAACTTCCCCTCTTGGCCTTCGCAGTTCTCCATGACCTGGCAGCTCCTCTCTGTCATCTCCAGGCCGACCAATACCACACCACACAACGCCCATGCTATTCTTTCTGCCCACCTTCCTTTTTAAAAAAAGTTAATATTATTCATCTTACGAAACTCAGCTCGTCATCTGCTCTTAAGTCATCATCTATTTACCTGGCTCCTCACAAGACTGCTCCTCAAGAACAGGGAGAGTGACTTGGTCATAACCTTGCACTGCCAGGGTCCAGCATGCAGGCAGGCATGGAGTAGGATTCAGCAACGCGGAAGCATGCATGGGCTCACAGCATAAAACACGCTCTCTCAAAGAGTAGTTGCCTTCACTGCCTCCATTTCCTTTCCTCACTCACTCCCTAAACCACTGCAACTAGGCTTTTATGATCGATCACAGCAAAAAGTCTTTCTGGCCACTTCTTATCCCTTATTTCTTCTCGACCCACCCTGCAGCACATGGCACTGCTGGGCCACTTCACACTTCCTCACAGTGGCCCTTCCTTACCCACCTATTTGATGATACACTGCTTTGCTGACTTTCCTCTTACTGCTCTGCCTTCTTTACCATACTTTGTCACTGTATCCTCTTTTGCCATCCACCTTAAGTGCCTGGTTCTTAGGTCTGTCCCAGCCTCCTGCTCTTTTCCACTCCCCCAAGCGATGCACATCCTTTCCTATGGCTTTGACTGTTGGCCTGTTGTGATTCTCAACCGTGGTTTCACAGGGTCCAGGATCCCCCCCAGACCAATTAAAGTGTCTGAAGATGGTGTCACCAGGAAACTTGTTAAAGCTCCACAATTGATTCTAAATGGAAGCCAGGGCTCAGGACCATGAGCCACACAATAACTTTAGAATGGAAACTCAAACTTCTGTCTTAACATCTACAACTCCCCTGACCCATATTTCCACTGCTCACTGAATACTTCCATTTCCAGAAGGCTTCTACCACAAAAACAAATTATATTCAATAATAAAGTCACTATCTTTTCTTAGACCTGCTCTTCTCCTGGATTCCTTTAACTCTATCCTGACATCCACCCAGGTGCCCAAGCTACACACTAGAGAATCATCTTAAAAGCCTTCCCTTGCCTTATCTCATACTCAGTTGGTTACTAAGATCCATGTGTTCAACCTACAAAATGCCCTCCTCACCAGTTCCACTGTGTCTGCATTTCAAGCCCTAGTACAATCACTCCCTTGTCATTCACTGTCCGTGCATGCTCCCTGTCCAGTCTACTCTCCACACCACCAGCAATGACCTTTCTAGAGTACAGACTTAGTAGCCACTCCCCTACTTAACACTCCATAAAAACAGGAAGGGGTTCCCCTGCAGACATGATAAAGTTCAGATTCCTTGGAATGGTACACAAGACCATTCACATTCACAACCCTTCTCCAGTCTACCTTCCTAATCCAAACTTCTACCACATTCTCCAGATTACTCTTCATCAATACACCATACAAGTTTAGTATAATAAAACAATGAATAAACTGATTCCACTGTCAAGAATATGCTTGCACCCCCCACAGCACACCCCAGTCCTTTATTCCTTCATTAAAATACTATCTCTCCTGTAAAGTCTTCCCACTGTACGCTTTGTAGAATCAGTATCTCCCTCACCTGTGATCCCACAGCTCTTTTTCTCTCTCTATTCCCGTAATTATCACAGTATATAAGGTTGTTGACATACCTGCTGTGTGGCTCTCCTGTTGTTCTCTGATGGCCTAGAATATGCATCTTTTTCCAAATCAAGTTTTTGTTACATTAGAGAAATTCTAAAAAAGATGGATGCACAAAAAAGCAAGCAACCCTGGCACAAAGGTGGTGCTGAGATAGACCAAAGGCTTTTTCTAAAGAAATCCAGATTCTTTCAGGCTAGAAATGTACCGAGAGAGAAAAGAGAGAGAGAGAGAGAGAGAGAGAGAATTTCTGTTTTAAGTTCTATGTTCTAATTATGAAGAATATAGAATGCTGTTCCTCAAAAATCAGTAGTTACTGGTGTCTTAAAATAATCTTTAGTGGGTACTACTGAAGTTTCCATTAAACAAAATGGTTTTTCCATTAAAACCATCATTTTGCCACTGAAGACTGAAATCCTTTTCTTGCAATCATTCCCAAGTAAATGAAAGGATGAACTACTGTCTTCAGCTTGGTAATGACTGTCACATAATTAACTTGCAAGAGGATCAAAATTTACAGTTTTGTTAAAACCATCATTTTGCCACTGAAGACTGAAATCCTTTTCTTGCAATCATTCCCAAGTAAATGAAAGGATGAACTACTATCTTCAGCTTGGTAATGACTGTCACATAATTAACTTGCAAGAGGATCAAAATTTACAGTTTTGGAATATAGCAATACTATCATTTTATCTTACTACCTTTTTATTGGCATAAATCCTACTTTTTAATGATGGTCTTGTTCCTGACTATTAAAAATTATTGGCAGTTTACACGAACAGGCTTCCGTCATGTTTCATTTCCAAATCCTACTGTGGCCATTCATTCCAATCAAAACCAAAATAGATCAATTTTTAAGTTAAAAGAAGGACATTAAAAAAATAAATTACATGAGCAATCCAAAATCCTTCCGATATTATCTATAATAAATTCTGAACATCAAATAAAATTGTAAAAAAACTATTAAATCAGTCAATCTATGCTATACCATCTTCAAAAACTCAAATCTGAGAATACAGTATTAAAAATTTATAAGAAAGCAAATTCTGCATAAGAAAATGTATGCATAACTGCTTTTATTCGTATTCATCTCACTTATGCAACAGACTTGTATCCATTAACTTACTAAGCAGGGAGATTCAATTCTAAATGCTTTCATTGTTTATCAGATTCTCAAATCTGCATCAGTACTGTGCCCCAGCTCTCTTAAAATTTCTCTCTCTCTCTCTCTTTAAAAATAAGGAAAAGACCAAATGGCTGAAACAACTCCTGCTGCATGCAATTATGTAACTAGACAAGAAGGGTGTGAAAGTTTGAATGAAAATATTAGAAGTGACAGATTTTCACCTTAGTCTTTCTGTGTCCTCTCCAAACTGCAGGGAGCAGATGGTAATTTTCAAGCACATTTAGACCAGGCTTGGAAGGACAACGCAGTGATAAAGAATAACTGCACATGCAAAAAAACCACATGGTTTGCAACCTACAGTTTTTAATCTAGAAAAGCTTTAGTATCAGTTAACACAGAGAGAGAAGCTGCCATAAGCATCACTCCACACAAATGCTGGTGTATAAATTATAAAAAAATTAAATTTTTAGTACTTTCCTTTTCACATTTGCACTACAACATACCAGTAAACATTGGAATGTCTAAAAACAAACAAACAAACAAACACTAAAATCTGAATATTATGTAAGTCAGCAAACAAGGAATATCAACTCTGATGGGAAGCAGAACTCTTCCTCCTCTCAATTCCTTTATGGCCAAAAACTCAAGCAATAGGCGGCCTTGCCAATGGCATCAACACCAGTACAGCTTCCCCAGCATAATGTCACATCAGGTTTACGGCCAAAAGTTTATAGGACAACAGAAAAGGAATAAGCTAGACACTTCTGACTCGCTCATATTTCAAATGCAAACCAACCACTATGCTAGTTAAGGAACAGAAAACTATTTGCCTCTTTGTCTCTTCCAGCCAAACTACAGCATAAAAGTGAACCAAAGTAGGTGACCAGCACCTTGGTCGGGGCTCTTCAGCCCTTTCCCAACTCCAGCTCCATCCACCTTGAATTTCCAATTCAAATAGAAACTTCAGAACAAAGTCTTTCCTCCAGCTGTTAGCCAGAGGTGCCAACAAATCGCAACAGTCTGGAGCAAGAGGGCTTCTCAGACCCCCAATACCGGAAGTCTGGACCCAGGCCATGGACACACCAGGGCCCACTGGGCCACCTGTCCTTTCATTTCCAGTGGCTTATTGCCTAGCATTTCAGCTTCGCAGGGACTATGCACTGCCTCCACACAGGGATGAGACTACGGCTCTATCCTGAAATTGTAGGAGACAGAAACAAAGAACATGGTTCTGTCATCAGAAAACTGAGGCTCAGCTTTGGCAACTGTTGGGAGTGTCGCTTACCTAAGCCTCAATTTCCTCATCTGGAAAATGGTAACATTCCTGGTACCATTTAACAGAGCTTTTAGGAAATTAAAATGAGATTTTTGATCTAAAAGCACCTAGCAAACCGTACAAATCTTACTACACTGATGTCCTAGTTGTTGCGATACTTCAAGCAAGCCACGGGCACAAAATATAAATTTCCCTCAATCACAGCAGCCACCTCAGGACTCCCATAAATCCAACCACAGGCCTTCCTGGGCAGTCACAACCTTGGAATAAATGAGTGAAGTCGGAGAGCCCATCCTAACTTTAGATCACCAGTACTTCAATAGCATATACTGGGCATATACTGGGTGTCTACTGTGTGCCAGGCGCTGTTCTAAGAGCTCAGTTCGTGTGAACACACTTATCCTCCACAACTCTACAAGGAAACAGGCCCAGAAGGACTGCAGAGCCCACTGTTCTATTCAGGAAGTACAGCCTGTCTACATGAACACAGTTACAATTACAATGCATGGAAAGGGGTGGTCACATAACCAAATTTGTCCTTAAAATTTTGATATTATAGAACAAAGCACTCTAATCTTTATTTTCATATTGGTATTTCAACAATTGTCTTTTTCATAAAAGTGCAATAGCATCTCTGAAGATTTCATGAAAAAGAGAGCAGCCAGCTGGTTCCTATAATTTCTCTGATGTAAATCAGTGCATTACATATTTCTTTAATTGTGGGATTTTAAACAGACACACACACACACACACACACACACACACGATTTAGAGCTCTATCCAAAACAATGAACTGTTCTGATGAACTTAAGGTTTCATTGTTTTAAACAGTTTTCACATAGCTAACTTATTGCTTAGCTTGATTTCATCTTAATATAATTATAAAATGATTATAATTTTTATCAGAAACACTGCCTAAAATGTGACATTTTGTCAAAACTGAGAAACAAGAAATAAAAGTAAACATGCAGCCTGACACTATGTGAAACACAGAAGCAGGCAGGCTTCCTGTGCCTTGTGCACCTGATCACATGCTCCGACTTCAGCACACACCTTCCACAAACACTCACGAAAACCTGTTAAACTTGCATTTGTATACAGCAGCATTTTTGTAGCTAAAGTCCACTTGCTGTGTAAATTCTGGCCAATTTCCAACCTTTTGAAAATCTAAAAATAATTTGCTTATTAAGTGGCTTTAAAAGTAAAATTTATAGCTAATTCTTAAGAATAATTTAGATAATAATATGAGAAACTTGTTCTTTCAAAATTGGACATTACTCCCGATCTCTCTTACCTATGTTCACTAATCTCTCCATGTCAACTTAAACTGACACTGGTGACATTATTACAACTTAGATTTCACCATTACATATGGTAAGCACCTACCCCACCCACAACTGCCCTGAACTAATAGATTATCACAAAAGCCTTGTCAAATGGCCCAAGTAGATAAAAACTGCCTAATAATTAGCTGAAATTTAACAGGACAAAGCAGTCAACAGAAGCCCATATTACAACCTAATACATTTTATAATTCATTCATTCTGATGATCATGTTTTTGTTTTAATTATTTATGGTAATTATAGAAGTTAATGTTTTATAACGTTTCTGCAAAATAAATGAACTCTCAATATAATAAAATCTTCCCAACTCTTTCACTGTTTCATCTGTGCCCTATGTATTCAAACACAACCAGCAAATAGCACCATGTTAGCTGTAGCCAGAGACTAATACAATTGCACATTAACTGGATCACTGCAGTGGGGGATGGGGGTTCCCTTCAATCATTTACATCAATATGATCTAAAGCACCCATGGAATCGTCTGGATTTCCTCAGTCCTGAGACAATTTTGTCAATTCTGAGAACTGACCCAACACTTCCCTTGGGTCTTGAGAGGCTATTTATTAAGCCTAATGTCTCAGTTGAACCACACACTCAAATCCTCCCCATTTTCTGCTCCTCCATCCCCATCCCCTACCCCTGCTTCCCAACCCCCAAAGGCTTCCTAAACTGCTCCAGGTTATGGGTCATAAGGAACCTTAATTTTCTAAATTCTATGAAAAACCCCAATTATACTGTAAGTCAATAATCATTCAAACCCAAAGAAAATAGCCCTTTCAAGCTCATTTTACCCCACCATGGCAACTGTGTTCAATCCTCAGCCACCCCGCCCAAAAAAGGGGGAGGAATGGGTACTAGTTAGCTAGGTTTGATTCATAAAAGAGAACTGTTAATGTTACAATTCACAGAAGAACAATATGTTTTGTAAAAACATTCATAACGTTTTCACCAAAAAAAAAAAAAAAAGATTATGGTTATCAGTGAGTTACACCATTAAATTCTTTACAAGTACCATCTCATTTAGTCCTCGTAAAAACCGCTGGAGACAGGTAACACTGTCAGGCCATCTTACAGATGCAGAAACCCTCTCCCAAAGGTTAAGGCTGAGCCTGCGGGCTCAAAAGCAAAAAGGAAGAAGTATTGTGTCATAAAGGTGAAACAAGAGAGGAAACAAGGAGACATTTCTCCACCGTGAACCCTCATCCACCACAAAATGCTAAGTGGAAGGAGAAAGAAGTAAGCTTCCAGCAGCCTCCACCTGTGTCCAACCCAATCACAGTGTGACCCAAGGGTAAACCAAGGCCTCCCTAGAAAGGAAGATTGGGCCCCAAACTGACCAATCTAGAGGCCTGGATCTACCACTAGGATCCACTTCATGCCAAAAGTGGACATAAAGCTCACCCTTAAGATAATCCTGGGACTCTGAATAAAGAATGACAAGATTGTTTAAAAGAACATATCAAAATATTTCAAATCACTTTTACAAAGATTTCCACCTAGTCTTGCAACACATTTCAATACTTAAGTGCCATAATCACAATGTGTTGCTTAAGACTTGAAGCACAGAGTTAAGCCTAGAATTCTGAAGTTCTAATTCCTAATCCAGTCCTGGAACACTGTAAGATTATAAAGTACTACCCTATAACATGGTCTTGGCAATTCCACCAATCAAACTGATTGCCTCATGTGCAAATAATGCATATGGTACATTCCTTAAGAAAACAGAAAGTTTCTAGGCTTTACCCCATCAGCATTATAAAAGGATTCTATTCCACTTTATAGCAAGCTCATGAAGGCATTAGGAAGGTTTGAATTTGCAAACCTGTTTATTTGATAAACCTTTCTTCCTTTGCTCTTACAATTAAATGAGGGAGAAAAAAAACCATTAAATATTAAAACTACCCCAATTTCAGAAGGGAAAATAAAATTAAAATTATAATTAAAAAATAGAACAACCAAAAGGGAAAAGCATGCATAGACTAATGATAACAGTATGCCATGAATTAAGTGTTATGACTGACCCAACTCTTTGCACCTGAGAATTTTTTTTTTTTTAATTTAAAATACAATGAAACCCATAAACAATCAGGCCATGCATGGGAATAATAAATAGCACATTCAGGACACTGGTTTACCTCTGAAAAGAAGAATGGGACTGGTGAGGAATATACAAGCAGTATATTTTTAAAACTCATTTCTTTTTTTAAAAAACTATCTGAAGAAAATACAGCAAAATATTAAAACCTGACAAAGTTGAAAAAAAGAAAACTACCCCAAAAATGAAAAGAAAGGATCTTACTTCCAGTCATGTAGCTAAGATTACTAATGATTGTATCTGAAAGGTCTAAAATAGCACAGCTCACAGGCACAGGAAAATATAATACAAGTCATTAGCTATTAATAGAACCAGAGAGTCAATTGTTGTAATTAAATCATAGTTTAATCTTCTGCATAATCCTCTGAGTTAGTCTTGACATGTTTCCTTGTGGTCAGTTTCAGAAAAACATCTGTTAATGATAAAATTTGGGGTTGGGGGGGGAATTACATCCTTCTGGTTGAAACAGTTATAGTCTTAGGAGACTAATTGTTATGAAAGTATCGAATAAATGAAGGTCCAAATCTCTTGCTCTTAATTTTTTTAAGTTAAAAGAGACAAACAGAGAAACAAACTAAATTTATGAAGGCTACTACAATTTGAACAAAATATTGTGATTCAAAGTCCCTATATGCTTATGCCACAGACGAAAAGTAGAAAGATAATTTTCCCCAATAAGGAAGGAAAATGTAAATAACAAGTATTTGCACAACTGGAAGTATCCCTTTTCTAGACCAGACTATCACTACAAGATAACAATATCTCCATAATACCTTTAAAGAATAAGAGGCTGATTCAAGCCACAGTCCATATGGATCCATTTACTGTCAGTCAATTTTGCTAAAAACCATTTAGCTAGCTACATTCAAGTCTAGAATCTTCTAAAAAGCCAAATCAGCTCCGAACATGTGCTGGGCTTTTTCATTATTTTAGTCTATTACGTGAAGCACTCGACCAATAAATATTCAAATAAATTAACTCGCCAGTAAGAAGTTTACTGTTCTTAGTCATTTGATCGCAGAAGTAGTAATTTTAACAATCTTTGCAAATTTCCGTGTTACACTGTGCAGGCCCAGTTCAAACCCATTTCTGACACCCTACACAGCTATAAATTATCTCTGGAGCTTGGACGTGAAAGATAGGCAAGGTCTGAAATAGTGTAACAGTTGGACAGTTCCAGCTTCGAGAAGGCAAACCCTGTAATAACCAAGATCCAGAGCCTTCAGAAGGAGTCTAACTCACTGTCAAAAAGACGGGGGGGATTCCATTCCAAAAAATTATTTTAAAAGATTAACTCTTTGTTATTTCCTAAATATACACTTAAATACAGGAGTGTCAAAAGCAAACCAGAAAATGGAGGCTGCGAAGTAACAAGGCACAAGCTGAACCCTTCATGGCTGGACAGTGTTAGGAGAACAGTAGGGCACCTTTCCTCTCAAAGTTCTGGGTTCTCTTTCTATTCTTCCTGAAGACTCGGAACAGGCAACTGACTCTTTCCCTATTCAAGGCTCCTACTTACTCTAAACAAAGTAAGAGTGCTCCAAGAGACAGTGCTTGTCCGTTCCAAAAAGGTAATATAATAAAGAATATGACCAAACAGAACAGGTATAAAACAGTGCCTGACACTGTTAATATTTATTGAACAAATATGCAAAGTTCTGAGGATACATACAATACCTTGTTAATCAGTTGCTATCTGCGGGTGGAAGAATTTCAGGAGAATTTTTGCATCTTTATACGCTTTTGTTATCTGGACATTTTACAGTAAATACCTATCTCCTGTCAGGAAAAAGAAAATTAAGCCATTTTCTTTTTTAATGTTTTAATTCATTGTGATATGAAAGAAGGGATGGTAAATAAGGGTAGCATCTCCAACCATGTCAGTGCTTTGCAAAAGTAACTTTGGTAAAATTTAAGTATTCTTTCTACCCAGAACAAATTCGAAAATATTATCAGGTCTAACTTCAATTTTCAGTGAGAAAAAATACTTAAACTTCCTGTGCATTAAATATTTATCTGTGCAATTACACTAATTACAATACGGAGCCACTCTGTGATTATTAAAAATTGCTACACTGTAATTTCAGTGTAAGGGAATATTATACTCATGGTGTTTCCATTTACCCTATTCTACCTTCTATTTCTTTTCATCCTTTTAGGCACTTACGTCTTAAAACTCCAACCAAAGTCTCACCTGCCTAAAAGCAGATACTTTCCATACTTCGGTGAGGACTTTGCACTTAACAGTGCTCAATAAATATTGGCCAATGGATATTATTTAATTTCTAGATTTAATTTCGCTACAGTTTTGACTACAAAATCAGAAAGAACTGAAAGACAAAGAATAATCTCAAAAGTTTCCTAACATTTATAGCATATAGTATAGACTAAAAAACAGGAGGTAATAATATTCAGACCAAATGGACTATGTTTATCATTTTATTAATCTATTCTAAAATGCAAGCAAAACTTCTAAATTTTAGAATTCTTTTCGTGTAAAGAAAGGCTTTTCAACAGCAGATCAAAGATTAAATGAGAAAGTTAAATGACAAAAAATTCCCATTTGCAAACAAAAATTAATCCCAAGAGATTTTCCTCAAAAATCCACAGTTTACATAAAGTCCTATTTTTTGGTGATACAGTTAAAGAATACTTTTTAAAAGACTGAAGACCAGTTGAAGTTGAATTCATGGATCTTAATTAGTTTCCTCCTATTATAGAATAGGTAATCCTGACTCTTTGACCCTTCAATTTTACTTCTAGGAATTTATTTTAAAGATATACTTTCCCAATACTTACAATTATTAGAAAGCATGCTTTGCCACATTGTTTATGATAATAGTTAAATACTGGAATCAACCAAAACATCCCACAATCAGAAACGTGCTTCATTAAATGATATATCCATACAAAGAAATACTGTGCATCATTATCTAAATATAGATAATGAAAAGATGTAAAAATGTCTAAGATACATTAAGCAATGAAAGCAAGTTGCAGAAGAATATGAATAATATTATACTATCTCCTTTAAAACTGTATTTGGAAGTATATATACCATACTTATTATCTCTGAGGGGTGGGACTTCAGAGGACTTAGCCTTTTACTTTCTGCATTAAGATTTCGATATTTTTAAATCTGTTACAAGCAGTACTTTGTAATCAGAAAAAGAGAAAAACAGAATTATTCTCTCATTCCCCAACAAATATGGAGTTCATCATTTACCTAGAAATCATTTACATTGCAGATCTGTTTGTAGTTATATGAACCTCATTTATTAAAAAATAATAGCATGTGCAACAAGACTTGGAAATAGTCCTTGTTCACGCAGCCTAGAAAACCCCTGGAAGTTATGAATGTAAAAGACCTAAAACATAAGACTTTTTTCATGGTTTTCCCATCCTACAAAATTAGGACTTCACAATATAAACTCAAAAAAGCCACATACACTTTAGAAATAGGTTCTCACTCACGCAGCCTAGAAAACCCCTGGAAGTTATGAATGTAAAAGACCTAAAACATAAGACTTAGGACTTATGTTTTAAAACATAAAAATTAGGACTTCACAATATAAACTCAAAAAAGCCACATACACTTTAGAAATAGGTTCTCAATAGAAAAATATTTACATAATTTCTTGTGAGAGTTCAGTCTTAAATAAGAACGCTGGAGTCCAAAATCACCCAAAACGCTATAATAAAAATATGCAGCTTCATACTGAGCAGTCAAAAAGCGTCTCCAATCTAATCATAAAAATTGTTCCAGCATTCTCAAAATTTCCCACCACTCTGTCCAATCTTTACCATTTTCAGAAAATGAAGTGATGATTCAAAATGGAACAGTACTTATGTGCAGTGCGGTATGTAAACTGGTCAAGTTCTCTGCACAGCAACTTAAATATGTGTAAGCAAGATATTCTCTCCCAGTGACAGGCTGAGCAACTATGTGCTAAAACTTGTCCAGTGCGACCTGTTCAAAAGAGAGCCGTGCAAGAAGACTTCAAGCTCTAACAGATATCACTTTGCACAAAAACATCCACAGGAGTATTACAAAAAGGACAGCAAACCCAGTGTCAGAAAGGTGCTCTCATGCATTTTTAAAGCATTTCACAAAAGTGAACAATTGTCCTTCAATAATCAGTGTCAAGGCCAATGACACGGTTTCCCTTCCTCAGGGTCCACACAAACTGTGACAATTGGCTTACCAACTACGCTCCTTAGGAGCTTTGAAAAACAAACAGACAAAAAACCCAAAAAACCTCCCCTCCCCACCAAAACCCACACAAATAAGTGTCTTTTTCCCCTTCCATCAAGTGGTGCCTAAGACAGGAGGGAGAAAACGAATGTGACTGTCTGCTCTTCAGGACAGAAAAACATGCAAAGACAGTAACAGTGTACACAAAGAGGTGTTTGAATTTTGACTCTTCCAGACAACATAAATGCAGACACTTCTCTCTATGAACTAACATCCTGCTATTTAATATTGTAAGTCTTAGCACTGGGTCACACATCTTGACTGACTGCAGGGTATGGCCTGAAGACCAAGTGTAATGAAAATTCTGTAACATTCCTCACTTTACCAAATTCCTTCCCAATGATTAACAACAAAACAAAGCAAAATGTCGACAGCATGTATTACTTTAACCCCACGGTTTTATATATAAAACAGAATCCAGGGAACAGGGCAGGGAGAAGAGGAGACAAAAATGGTTTTCTAGGTACTATTAGGGAAGGAGAGGAAAGAACTATGGCAACAAATGGATACCTTCAAAAGAATCTAAGCAAACATTTAGAATAAAAAATAGCATGCATAATCCCAAGGAAATTCTGGACGTAATTTAGGAAAAATGCCACTGGACACAGAAGACCAAAAATGAAAACTAAATGTCCCCAAATTGTTGACATTTAATAAATATGTTTCTCCAGGAACCTGGTGCTCAATTTAATTAGTTAAAGTATATGTACTTAGGCAGTGAAGTTTCTCCATAGCAGATGGTACAACAGGCTTCAAAAATAATAGGAAATTTTACTTAAAGTTGTCTCCTTGATTATTCTAACAAATATCTTACCAAAAGATATCAGAGAGGAGGTTGGCATCAGATGACCCTTGTACTTATGATGACAGAGCTAAGACTCAGCAAGGCAGTAGGGCCTCCCCACACTCCTGGCCTACCAAGCCTAAGAAGCCCCCTCCTGCACCTCCCCCTGTTCTAAGCTCCATTCCCAGGCCAGACAAGGCTATAAAAAGCCTGGCCTCGGGCCAGCTGGCAAGACCACACACTGGGTATTTTTAACTTAAGGGGGCCTGAGGATCAGGCCAACACTAGGGCACCAAAAATGTACAGGGAAGAATAACGCCCTCTAGACAGGATGATGGTCTGTGCATAAGACTTTCTCCTGACTTAATTACCAATTGGTGTTCTAATAGTGATAAAGACATAAAAAGATAACATTTGTGAAAGCTGATAAACGTGTGTAGATGTTTCATGTTGAAAGAGCACAATCACTTTGAAAGACCATATGTATAGTTATTTAAACAGCAATATGAACATCAAACACTGGCCAAATGAATTGGACTCTTATTTTTTATTCCTGACACATAAGGCTACAAACTTGACTTTTGTTATAATTACTCTTAACAGTTTGCTGTTGTTGTTTTTAGTTTCACACTGGTCTTGGCACTGGGCCACACATACAGATATCATGAAGCTTTTCTCTTAGACAAAACTCAAATACAGCAACACTACAACTGAAAGCTGAAGAGCTCAAGAATTAGGCTACTAGGGTTAACTTAATTTTCTGGGTTAATAAGTATTAATCAGAAAGTTCTTTTCATTTCATCCTTTATTGTTAGAAATTACATTTAAACATAGACATTAATAAAACTGCCTTAAATGAACACCATTTCGCTTTCTCTGAAGACTGACGATGAAGTCTGTGTCATGATTCTTAACATCAACTTTGAAAACAGAACCGTCAGGTGACGGGACAAGGTGGAGGTGGAGGCCGGGCAGGTGGGGCTGCAGTCGTCACCGCCTCTTTTACTGTTTTATTTACTGGATTCCTCAGGAGGCTTCCAGGAGGGAGGGGAGCAGGGCTCTGCCACTCTCTGCATTTAAAAAACCCTTAGTAAGACAGCACATGGAATCTGCATAGATCTGTATGTACAGCCAGAAACTTTTTTGGCTAAATATAAGTTTAAAATATTTTGCTTGTTTTTTTTCCCTCATAAAAGCAAAGAGTGACCAGAAAAATGATGTCTACTTGCAGAAGTGCATTAATAATTTTATTACAGAATGTATGCACATTCACTGCATTCTTTAAAATTTAAAACACTAGGATCATTTTTGACTTTTCTAAAATATCAGCTCTCACCTGCAGTTAATCTCCAAAAGTATTTTTCTTCCACATCACCTCTCCCATCTCGACTCTCTTCTCAGTTCCCCTTCTCGGGGGAACTTTCCTCCAGGCGAGGGCACTGATTTCTCCTCTGCACGGTAAGAGAGCCTTACAAGGCCTTCCCACTTCCGACCTCCCCTAAACGCAGCTGGGAGATCATTTTCCTTTGAGCAGCGCTTCCTGAGTTCCATGAGGCTTTTCCTGGCTAATCTAAACAAAGGCCACCCGCCCTCACACAGCCTCCTCAGGCCAGGCTCCCTGCCAACCAGAGACACTCCAGTTTTGCTGTTTAATTCATTTATTCATAGGTTTATTCTTAGTCTACAAATTCCTTTAGGCACTGAAAACTCTACTGTATTACCAGATAGCACACTGTAAAAACCTCATATATGACAATAGGTTGGTTAGAAAAAACTGCTTTATTGAAATGTCTTTGTGGAGATTTCCAGTAAATAGTTAGATTAAATACTCATGTTTATTTCTCTCACATTTTCTCATATTAACTCTCATTGAACCCCATTAAAATGACAGTAAAGGAATAAGAAAAAGCATAAACCCACAAGAACAAGGAAAACATGAGGTGAGATGACAGCAGATAAGAGAGGTCAAAAATTTTGGAAGGAGAAAAGCAGATAGACGAGTGATAATTAAAGTTTTAATTTGTGCTAGGTGAGAGGATAAGAAGCAAGCTAATTAAAGCACAGAACCCCAAAGACTCAGGAATGAGAAGGTGGCAGGGGGCTGGGGGAAAAAATCTGTAAGGAGTAAGTCAGTGTCCCCCTTCCCAAGCCTCACCCCAATCCTGCCAGAAGTCAAGAGGATTACCATCTGGAGAGGCTGGCAGGAGAGGAGTCAGTGGAGGAGGAGGATTCAATTAAAATCTGATAGAAATATAACAGACCCATTGCCCATTCAGCCTCCAGGACTCCAGATTCCCTGATTTCCTCTTGAGAGTAAATGATGAGTTACTGGGGAGGGGGGCAGAGATAACAACATGTGAGGGTCCTCAGACAAAATGGCCCAGTTCCCTCCACATTGTCCAACCTCACCAGTGGACACGCTGTCCACAGACACAGAGCTTTCCTTCAGTACTCAGAACACAGCTGCTACATACGAAAGCAAGCCAACGACCACCAGACATTTCAAGAGATCCTCCAACAGGAAAGACAGTTAAGGCTGAGACGGTAAGGACCGAAAGGAAAAACAGACAAGGAACACTGCAGAGGAGATTGCTCCCCCAAATCCTAAAATTATCTTTAGCAAGATAAACTACTGCATCCACGGAATAAGAATAAGATGGTATTATAAAAAAAGGAAAATGTAGTGATAAGAAACAATTAGTGGAAAGTTAAACTATGAAAACAAAAATAAAAAACTCACTAGGACAGCTAAAAAACTAACAATATCTGCCAGGAAACAGAACAAAAAAGACAGATGACAAGAGGTTAGAAGACAAGGTCCAAAACTAAAGGATTAATCCAGGATTTAAAACATCCAACTAATATGATTTCCAAATACCAAGAATAGAGAAAATAAAGGTGAGGAAATTATCAAAGAAATGACACTCCCCCCACTTCCACTCCACCCCCCAAAAAACAGAATTGAGTTTAACACTGGACGGTCTAACAAAACGAATGAAAAAAATGCCAGCTCCAAGGTTCATCAACATTTTAGAAATCAGGAAATAAAAAGTTTCTAAAGTCTCCAGAGAGGAAAAAAACAGGTAAAATACAAAGAATGAAGCCCTGGACTTCTCAGCTGAAACACTGGAAGCTTAGAGGACAATGGGGGGCTTTATGAGGGAAAATTATATCCAATCTAGAATTCTACACCCAGCCAAACCACCAATCACACTTGAGAGCAGAAAGGGCATTTCCTGACATGCAAGGAAACTTATTTCTCCCGCAGTCTTTCTAAGAAGACCCTAGAGAATGCACCCACCAAAAATGAGCAAATACCTACACAGAAGACATGGGATTCAGAAGCTACTTTGAGGCCAAAGTAATTCCAAGAATGACAGTTAAGGGACATTTTGCCACACGTATGCAGCAGGCAATGAGCTTAATGATGTGCAGAATGGAACGAGAAGCAGGGATTCCAGGAGGGATTCCAACTCTGACCAGGGACTTGGTCACTACTGCTGAAAGTCATCAAAAATTGGAAATAAGCAACATGCAAAGTGCTTACTTCCAAATAAAAGTCTGCTATGGATGGTCTAAGTAAAAGAATTTAAGTCACCTGAATGCATCCTAGCTGCAAGAGGATATAAATTTGATTCTGAATTCTAAATTATGGAGGCAGAGCTTTTAAATGTGGACATTTCCCCAAATACAGAAAGGCTATTCAAAAGCTGGTCATCCACAAACATGAAAATGTTCACTACAGTTTGATTAACTGAATGAAGTTGTACATTCTATCAGAGCTTGAGAATAAATTGGTGATGTACAGTAGGTCCCCCTTATCCTCGGGGGATTCATTCCAAGACCCCCAGTGGATTCCTGAAACTGCAAATGGTACCCAACCCTATGTTTCTTCCTATACATACACAGGATAAAGTTTAATTTGTAAATTAGACACAGTGAGGGATTAACAGCAATAACTAATAATAAAATAGAACAAGCATAACAATATATTGTAATAAGAGTCATGTGAATGTGGTCTCTGTCTCAACTACTAAGTGACTAACAGGCGGGGAACCAGGCGAGAAGTGGAGACAGCGTGGAGTCATTGGACAAAGGGATGATTTGCTGGACAAAGGGATGATTCACATCCCGGGAGGGATGGAGCAGGACAGTCTGAGATTTCATCACGCTAAGAACAGCGCGCAAATTTAAATGAATTGCTGATTTTACTTTATGAATTGTTGATTTTTGAAATTTTCCATTTAATATTCTTGGACCACAGTTGACAGTGGGTAACAAACTGAAAAGCAAAACTGCAGACAAGGGGGGACTACTGTATGAATTTTTTAAAAAGTAGAACAATGAGGCAATTGTCAACACCAGGATAACAACATTATGTACAACAAAGTTCTACATTAAGGAAATATATTCACAGATCATGACTCAACTACATACAATTATTTTAAACAGTCATATTAAGGTAAACACTGAATGTTAATTTAACTGAAAGTTCTGATATAAAAAGATGATAGAGAGAAAAGGAAACACAGAGCAGGTAAGTAAGTTTATTTGAAACTCAGCTTCTTTATTTCCATATCACCATTCACCTAATTAAACACACCAGAATAAAAGTTCAGAGTATTGATGATATTGTCTGAATGTTATTTTTAAACAGTTTTGTTAAGTATTTCTAAATGCAAAACTCATCAGCAATGTAGACTGCAATGACAAATACTAATTCTTTTTGTAGAATATTAACTCCACTGAAGTGCTATAATAGTATGATGCAGGCATAGTTTTGCATAATCTCTGAGGTGGAAGAAAATAAGGTTAATAGAAATCATAGGCCATTTTTAAAAGGTCTACTTATTAAAATAATGTTTACAGATACACTACACTTCTGCCCCCTCTTGATACATGGATTAGGAATCTTCTCTATGCTGGAAGCCTAAGCACTGGCTCTAAGTATGGAGACAGTTTCTCTTCTTAAGAAATCCAACAAGACCCAGCCAGCCTTTAAGCAGTAGCCCTGTCACGTTCTACACTGATCCATCAAAACACCAAAACAGGGCAAAGATGAAAGGAAAATTTGGAGGCAAGGAAAAAAAAAAAAAAAAGAAAGAAAAGCTAGATTCTATGCTCACAATTTTGTGCAAACTTAAAATGTAAAAAATTCTGTAAAATTCATAAAGACCACTTTAAAGCATAACTGAACTAGACAAGCACCCCCTCCTCTCCCTAGAACACTGTCCTCTCCCCAGACCCAGCACACTCCTACTGAAAGATCCACTTCTAACATCACCTGTTCCAGGAAGCCACCTCCTACTCCATGCTGTAGCTGTTCCCAGAGTGTGTCCTACAAACCTTTACCACAGCACTCACCACACTGCATTCTAAGTACCCAGGTACCTGTCTGTTTCCATGGGTGTACTTGGACTTGCCCTAGGGTAAACAAATAATGTCTGGTGACAACTAAGTGAACAAACCATCAAAGACCTTAATATTCTCTCAATTCAATAAACCAAAAACAACAGCAAATCCAATAGATGTGTGACATAGTGGTATTTATCTGACTGCAAAAGATCAATTTTCAAAATTTAGCAGGGAGCTGTTATAATTAGAAACAGTCAGGATTCACATATACAACCTAACATCTCCCCTACATCCCCCCTTCTATCCCACCCAAGTAAGTGTGCTCTGTGTTGCCATAGTACCAGGGTAAACATCTATATCTGCACTCACTACTCAACGTATTTCTTTGCAGAGTATCCCCTCCAAAGTCCTGGGGAACAAAGACCTCGTTACGGTCATCTTGACATTCCCCGGTTACTAGTATGGGATAGTACACAGTAAACATTCAATATATGTGTGCTGAGTTAAATTGAAAGCAAATAAACTGAGCTGAGCCCGTGGCGCACTCGGGAGAGTGCGGCGCTGGGAGTGCAGTAGCGCTCCCGCCACGGGTTCGGATCCTATAGAGGGATGGCCGGTGCGCTCACTGGCTGAGCACGGTGCAGCCGGTCTCAAAAAGGGCAAAAAAAAAAAAAAAAAAAACTGAAAGCAAATAAACTCAACTTATAGTACAAACTGTTTTTCTTTAAATCGCTTTTTTAATTCAAATAATTGTATTGAATTGAATTGAAAAAAATTTTTTTTTGCATTTACTATCATAAATATAAAACCAGGATTACTTGTATAAATAAAAAATAATCAGAAAAGATGAATACCATGAAGTCAATATGATTACATTCTAACTGGATACTGATGCCTGCCTGAGGCTTAGACTGAGGCCTGTTCTTTAGAAAAAGAAAAGGGGGTGGGTGGGTCTGTGAAGTGTTAGCAAGGTGTTAGAGCACACTAAAGCCAACGAGGCTTCAGTCTGAAACATAAAAGAGAACAACTTTCTTACTGTGTGATTCAGTACTATGTAATGCATGTCTACATGCCACCTAATGACCTTGCCTAACACCAGTGGAATGCATGGCACATGCTGAGAAAAACTGGGCCGGACAAGTTCCAAATACTGGCTGCACAATGACGACAACATTGATGCTGAGGCACTAAATTTCTCCACTTCCTTCAAAGTAAAAATTGTCTACCATAGATCTTCAACTGCAATAAAGCACACAGGGATAATTTTAAGAATTCAATCTAAATTATATTTCTTTACTCCTGGATGCAACTTTTATTCCAGGTGTAACACAGCCTCCACTTTTGGAAACAGGCTACAGGGCCATGTAGGCATACGTGCACAATGCACCCTTTCTAAAAGGTAACCTTGGCTGGCTGGTTAGCTCAGTTGGTTAGTACCCATGGCCTTGTAACACCAAGGTCAAAGGTTCAGTTCCCCATATCGGCCAGCTGCCCAAAAATTAAAAATAAAAAAAAATAAAAGTTAAGCTTGACACAAGAGCTCTGTTTTTCCCCATAATGCACGTAAAGGTAATGTCTCCATGATAAGAAAAGTGGGCTCAACATATCAGGTATGGAGAAGTGAGCATCACATTGTAGATCTTCTCCCACAGAGACTCAGCACAACTCCAGCACAAGCCCTGGTGGGGGCCGTCCCACCCCGGGGGGGCTCCTAGCCCATCTCCCGGCCCCATTCCTCCACCACACAGGCAGGAGCGCACCTCCACGGTGGAGGAACTCTCTTCCCTCCAGCAGCAAATCCTTCCCAGGAAAACATGTTTGTATGAAGAGCACTTAACCGTGGGGCTTTCTGCAATGAGCACTGTCGAACAGCCAATGTCAGGATGAAGCTCTGCGCCCCTGCCACACGAGTGCCAAATCCCACTCAACCACTACGCACGCTCTGCTCCCCTCCCCTCCTTGACCACCACACTCAGCACAAGAGATGGTGGCCTGAAGGAAGGCAGTAGCGGCTCAGACGCACTCTACGGGGCTACTGCCAGAGAGAAAGAAATACAGGGTACTGACATCGCGCACAAAGAAACAAGCAAGACCAAACTGCTATGCAAGAACAATCTCTCAGGCACCGGCACCTCCACCAGAATCTAAAAGCAGAGTTAAAATTGCAGCTAACGGTCCCAGCAGGCTTCATACACAGCACCAGAGGCACTGAGTTGCCGCCGGAAGCTGCAAAGCCTGGGTGAACGAGCCCACCTCACCGCCAGCCACAGGCGGCAGACACACCACTAAAACACACGGACATTTTTTGCATCAAGCTTAATGGATTCCATTGGCCAGAGTCTACAATTCTGCAAATTCTGTTTGAAAATTTTGTGAAGTGCCATGTATGGTTCTAGATGACGGGCCTACAGCAAGGCATCCCTGCTGTCCTAGAGCTTATGTTCTAGAAAGACATCTGACAATGGAGAAACAAATGCAGCTCTGGTGGTGATAACTGGCATGGAGAAAACACAACAGGGCGAGGGGTAGGAGGAGTGTACGATTTTACCTGAGTGAGCCAGAGAAGGTGTCTCAAAGAAGTAGGTTAGCAAGCCATGCAGAGACTTGGCCAGCAGCCTTCCCAGAGGGGAAAGACGAAACACAAAGGTCCTGGGGAAGGGCAAAGGGGAGAATGGAGGGGCTGGGTGTGGGGGTGCAGAGTGACAGAGCCACACAAGTCCCCAGAGGAGAGCCACAGCCTGGCCTGCACCCTCTGAAAGAACCATTCCAGTAGCTTTGCTAAAAACAAACCCTGGCGCAAGAAGGGTTAAGGAGGAGCCCCCTGTGGCAGGCTTGGGGCCCAGGTGGGAGCCACTGAGGTGGTGAGCAGTATTCGGTTTCTGCATATTATCCGAAAGAAGAGAGCCAATGGGACTCTCTCACAGACCGAAAGGTTGAGGAAAAGAGGATAACTGGGGTTTTAGCCTGGACAACCAGAAGGATCCACTATTTACTGGGGCAGGAAGACAGAGAGTTGGGGTGGAAATTTTCACACAAATTTTGGAAGAGTCAAGAATAACTTTGTGTTCTCTATAATGACTTAGTAACCAAAACGCTCTGCCCCCACAAGCTAGAATTCAGACAAACTCACAGCCTCTCTTGCAGCCTGGATATATTCAGGGACTTAAATTCTTTCATTTGCCCAATCGTAAGCACATTACATGTTGCTTATTTCCAAATTTCTGTGGCTTTTGGCAGCAATGTGATTTCCTGGTCAGAGGTGGAATCTCTCCTGGAGCCCCCTGCCCCACTCTCCATTCCATACTTCAGTACCTCAGACCTGCTGCATACATCTGGTAAAAGCCCCTTAACCGTCACTCTTGGAATTACTGTTAAGTGTGTTGTGACACATCTGATGGCATGAAGACTAAGGGCCAATGATGTTAGCAGCTTATCACTCTCCCCACCCTTCACTGTTGAAGCCAACGAGGAAGAAGAATGGGGGACCCAGCAGAGACACCAGTGGAGACTGCAGAGAGCTCTCCCTGGCCACCCAGCTGATCTGGAAGGGACTTCTAGTCCTTCCCCTTCTCCCCAACCACCCAAATTTGTCCAGTTGCTGGGGACTAAGATCCTGTCATTTCCATGATGCCTGACAAATGGCACAGGACTTACAAGGAGGAAAAAGAGAAGAGGGGTCCACGAAGCCCAGAAAATGGAGGAGAACCTCCAAAGATTTAAATGCTTAAAATATCTGAAAATCTTATTGGAAATTTCAAGGTAAATATACTGATTAAGGAGAGGGAAGTTCCCTTTTGGCCAACGCTTTCAAGGACATATCTGAGGTCATAGGGTCCACAGGCCTTTCTTTTTCCCCATTTCTCTCTGCGACCAGTGATAATGATGATGCTGATTATAAAGGAGCATCCAATCCTTACATTTAGTCTTTTAAACCTACTGCTTTCTTTGTGGCTCAGGCCGGGAAACCACCCTGCCTGGCTCTTTTCTCATCTCAGACTTGAGCTCCCTTCCCAGCAGACATTTACCCTTAGCCTGCCTGGGGACCAAACTGCTACAACTATCCAAGTGGAGCTGGTTTGCTAACTCTCAACACAATTAAGTAAAACTTAATTACATCAGCAATGATAGATTTTTGCATTTTAATTCCAATACTTGCATATTTTTGCTATTATATTAGTCTTACTCTGGTTCTGAATGTTTGATGTTTTATGGAATTTGACCTGGATCCTTGCCTTTAACTAACCCCGAAGAGCCAATTCCACTAGTTGGTTGGTTTGGTAGTGTTTCTTTTTGTTTGTTTTGTTTTTGTTTTGTTTTTTTCTTTTTAAGTATGCTCTTACTGAGTCACTACCAATAGAGATAAATTTGGCTAATTCTTTGGAATACAGCCTGTTCTCTAGATTAAACATACTTTTCTGTACATCTAGGAAGCTGGGTAACTCCTGCTGTGTAGACAATTACTTAGTAACCAAAATTTTGGTTTGGGGCTATTTAAGTAGGCAAGGGATGTTTGTGTTATACATACACACTACCCACACTCAGACCTCAACTCCAGCATGTCCAGGAAATTTCTGATACCTGGCTCCAAATGGATAGTTCCTCTTGAGGCCTGAGGAAGCTTGGATTAAGCAAGGCTCCTTGGATCTAAGGAGGTGTCCACACAGCCACTCTGGGAGAAGCAAGACCATAATCTTTCTTCCCAGGTGTGTCCCTTTTAATTCCCTTCTTCCCTCTGCTCCTTCTCTGCTAGTGTTTTCTTAATTTCATTCACAACTACAGATTTTACTTATAAATAAAATAACTTTAAAAACCATAAGGGCAAATAGTCTTAACAGAATTCGTTGCATATAAAAATAATCAAACTGCCATAAAGAATTTAATTACTAGCTGGCTATTACTATGAAAGAAAAAACTCCTTTTACCCCTACAAAAAAACTGTTTTAAAACACAAAAACAAGGCCGGCCCATGGCTCACTCGGTAGAGTGCACTGCTGATAACACCAAGGCCCCGGGTTCGGATCCTATATAGGGATGGCCGGTTAGCTCACTGGCTGAGTGTGGTGCTGACAACACCAAGCCAAGGGTTGAGATCCCCTTACCGGTCATCTTTAAAAAAAAAAAAAAACAATACAAAAACAAAGCCATCTAACCCCCAGCCCCTCATGGGGTTAAAGAAGAGTGAAAGTAATGGTACAGAACATAAATCTTGAAATTGTTTATTTCTATTCAGGCTCATTTTACACAATTTATCCCAATGGTGTACAATTTATACTTATTTTCAGAACTACTCCAAAAGTAGTAATGTGCTAAATGAGTAAGTAATTGCTGAATCTCTCTTTGATTCCTTTAGTGACTCCAAGTAAAGTATGTCAACCTTAAGATTTTCTACATTTCAAAAAGGACAGACTACATTCTACATATCTAACACATGCCAGGTATTCAAGAGAAAGATGTTATCTGAGAACACGTTCATTTTAAAAATAATAAAATTAGAAAATAATTTATTGCACTGATTCCAACAATTTGCTAATCTTTGAAGAAGAAATCGCTTTGTCCCCTTCAGAAGGAATTTCAAAGAATATGGGTTAGTAGTTACATTAATACAATTTGTCAAGCATCAACCCATAAATTTCAGAAGACTGTTGAGATGACACGACTCTAAAATCTAATACTGAAACCAAAGGACATTTACTTGAAAGAGAAAATCCAAGCTGGGAGGGAAACCCCTCTTGTAGTCAACCCCCCTCATTTGGCAGATGAACGAGGTCCAGATTTTTCCAATATCATGCACAGATTAAACATTAATTGGCCAGGACTAAACTATCCCATCTCCTTGTTCTGGGCCCATTGCTTTCCTTTAGGACAGTGGTGAGTTTCTGATTCACTAGGTGGACTCAAGGATGTGCCTCTCTAACAAGCCTCCAGAGGGGGTGAGCTGCCCTGTAACTTATGTGGTCTAACTCTGACACCCAGGCTGCACAGAGCACTCACCGGTGGAGCTCTGCAATCAACAGAAGCCTCTACAGTCACATGTCATTGATATGGGCATCCCTGGGCATCCATTGGGGGATTTCTAAAGTGCCCTAGGAGATTGTAACATTCAGCAAAGCTTGAGAACCCCTAGTCTAAAATACACCACTTAAATTGTCTTAACTTACAATTTATCTTGTGGGATTTTTATTGTTGTTTAGTGTTTGTTTTTCAGGGAGCACTGAAGAAAGGTGAAATATGGTTGGTTGATTTTACTGGTGTCAATTGTTAGCTTTATTTGAATTGTTAAATTTTAACATAAATATCATACTCAATGTTTCTTTGGTGAAAGCAAATAAGCCAACCTTATTCAAAATATGCTCAAGTAATTCTAATGCGACCTAAAATATACACTTAAAATTCACATCTCAAAAATAAAAAATGTAATGGAAAACCTTAAAAGATACCTTAGGTTGCAAGTCTATATTATGTAGAAAACATAGTAAAATTCATATGTATGTGACAAAATAGTATAAACTATCAGCAGAAGACATATACTGAATATAATCTTTAGAATATCTAAAATAATGTAAATGTTTGGGTAAAACACAAATGTATCAATATAAACTTCCTAATATAAAAGTAGCTTTCCAAACTAAAAGTGAAATCATCTCACATTTTCTCATCAGACTTTCAAGTATAATCTGGTCTTGTCTCACTTTATGAAAAATGCTAAAGATTTAAAAATCTATATTTAGTTTGAAATGTAATATCTTCTAATACAGGCCTACTAAGAATGTCACACTGAATGCTTCAAATATGGTTAAATCCAACTCCAATATAAAAAGTAAATAAGACTTTAGTTAGGTATTCTAAAAATTTAAGTTTTAAGGAGAAAAGCAAATAAAATTAGCACATCTACATACAAATCTATTCAAAAATATTTTCTTGGGGGGCCAGCCTGGTGGCGCACTGGAGAGTGCGCTCCCGCCGAGGGTTCGGATCCCACGTGGAGACCGGTTCCCGCTCACTGGCTGAGCGCGGTGCAGGCGCAACACTGAGGGTTGCGAGCCCATTGCCAGTCTCCGGTATGGGCGCGACACCAAGGGTTGTGATCCCGTTACCGGTCAGTAAAAGAGACAAAAAGGAAAAAAAAATTTTTCTTGGTACAAAACTCCATCTACAGGGAACTTTGGCATCAAAGCCAGTAGCATCTGCTATCCATGTACTTGGAAGCAGAAATGTGAAGTATAAATCTATTTTGTTGGTAAACCTTAAATACCTTCATGTTCACGGCTCAAGAACAACTGAAGAAACCAAGACAAAATGTGGCCAATAAAAGGACATTATTTATACAAATCTGCGATCAGCTGAAGGACTACAAACATTTCAGGTGTACAAGCAGCTTGGCTCCAAGTCTCTTAGTATAGAACATAAATGTATGAGAATGCTGTAAATAACATAGCTAATGAAATCTCACAGCATTTCACTATTTTACTGGCCAAAGTGTTCACCTTCATTTATTTGTGTGTTTACACACACACACAAATATGTTTAATATATTATTTAATATACATATACAAGACATATTTCAGTACACAAGAATGTCACTGTCACACAAATGTTCTGTTTTTTATACATGTTTGTGAGCACACATGCACACACAGATACAGGTGGGTGTCTCTGAGTGAATACAGAAACTGCCAAAAAAAATTAAAAATCTGAATGTAGGACAGATACTAGGCACCCATTCCCCTCCATTATGCTAAGTCAAGTCTCTCTTTCCCATCCTATCACATCCTATGTCACAATAATCAAAAATAGGAGGTCTAAGCTCTTTTTCAGATAAAACCAAAATTTACTGGATTCACATCTAGGAGACTGAGTGAGTCTAAACAAAGACTTAATGTCAAAAAACTGGAATTTTTAAGTATTTAACCAGTCCCCCTCTCCCCAGTTTTCCTTACTTTTCAGAGATATTGTTCAAACTATATCAAAACATGTTTTTAGTTACATTTAAAACAAATAAAAAATTTTTCCAGAATAGACCAAATAATATAAAGTAACACAGGTGTGAATCCTAGAAATTGCTTGGCTGCCTTAATAACCCTAAAGAAAACATTTATTTTAGCCAAACAATTTTAATGTTTGTCTCCTTTTTAGAAACATCTGCTGCCAAAATAAACATTTGCATTGGAAGAAGTGTTTTGGCTGTTCAGATGATACCAAATAAAATGCTTATGTTCTAAAATAAATATTTTACTCAAAAAACACGTAGCAAAATAGACATAGCCAAAGGGTATAGAAGACAAACTAAAGGCACAAATTAGAATAACTTTGCTTTTTAAAGTCCTCTTCAAAAGAACTACTTTTAATCCAGGTTTTCTTTTTCAGACCTCAAGAATGTCCACATTTAATTCAGTTTTTATTTAGATTTAAAGTGATAAGCTCAGATGGATCACCTGAACAAAAATAACTAATTTCTATTTAATTTTGCCACTATATCCTTCAAAACAATGATCATAGTCCATGCTTTTGTCGTAAAGGTCTTCATAACACAGATGTGTTTTTAAAAACTAAAAAAAGTCATGTTTCCCCATTATGAAAAAACCATGAACTTAAGTCTCTCATTTTTGCTTTCTTTGCCTCTCCCCAGCTTTACAGTTCCAACAGGCATCAGATTATCAAACATCAGCAACAAAATAAGGATAGTTAAAATATCAACACAATAACCCCCAAACTCAAACTACATTATTGAAATCTGCTTGACACAAATAACTTAGTTCCTGTACCTTATTTCTCCTAGGTGTTATTTACTTTTATATGAAAATCTTTTTTAAAGCAAGTTGGCAAAGGCCTATGTGTACATTTATGATCACAGAGGACAGGAAAAATGAAATATAATCTTGCTCACCCATGACAGGAAAAATGAAATATAACCTTGCTCACCCACATCCCTAATCAGAAAATGTCAGATTCTAGTAATCTTAAGAACTATACATCTTTGTGAAGCTCTGTATTAGATGAAATCAACCAGTGTACTTTTGTTAACCATCCCCAGGTTTGAATTCCAGGAGCCTGGAGGCAGAACATTCTCCACAGAGGCATAGAAAATTCATTTCCCCTCTACACTCAATAAAAACCCAAGCAGAGTAGTTTTTAGGGCACTGTGAAAAACTAATCTGTTTAGCTACGTATTTGCCTGATCATGTGGGAGAATCAGCAAGTGAAAGACCACAAATCTATTTCAAGTTAATATAACTAAAATGATATACTATTATCACATTGTGCTTCAAAAACTCAGTCAAGTATATCTCAAAAATAAAATTATCACCACACAAATCAAGAATCACCAGGTTAATACTAAAATCAAACACTCAGTGGCCTGTCCCTCCTGACTCTTAGAAAATAAGCAGTGATACTATCCATGTTAAATTTCATCTAAGCACTACAGTTCTGACAGAATAGTCATTTAAAATTCATATCACAGAGTAGAATGCCAGCCAGGAATCAAACTGTGACCCCTGAGCCAAAGCCAACTTACCACTCAGCTGGTAAGTGGGCAACTCAATTTACAAACTTGAATTCCTGCATTTTAATCCTTTGTAGAAATATATGAACAATATTAAATGAACTGGATTCAGCTCATTAAAGGTTAACAAACCAAACACAGAAAGCTTTGGAAGCCACCCAGAGCAAAGTCATGCCTAGGTGGTGATGTCCATTCAGTAATTACCCAATGTCATAATTATCTTTCAGCTTTTTCCCTGAAGAACATCAGTAGTCACAACTACAACAATGCTCAGCCAATTACATTAATCCTAGGAGAAGATGGATAGAACCAGCAGCCAATCACAGTGCCAAGACTTTGTTTCAAACAAATGTATAAGTATCTGAAATTCCCAAACAAAGCAATTCACTGAAAATTCCTCACCAAAGAACACAGTTTAAACTAACAACAACAAAAATCCATGTGCTCTGAAACCTTTGCTCAAAATCTTCCCTTATTTTTTCCATTTCAAAACTATTAAGAATTATTCATATAAACTTGGTATTATAAAAGCTGTATGTCTCCCTTAAAATGTTCCACACATTCAAAAATACATTCACTGTTATTTTTAGCCCATTAAATTTCAAAACAAGATACTGTATCTCAAAGCTGTATTATACTAAATGAAAAGAAGTAAAAGTAATACAGATTAGTTAGACCCTGGATTACAACTAACCCAGTATGAAGGTTTGACATTCTGCAGGCAGTATATTCAGCTTCTTACCAGATATTCAATTTTCCTTTCATTAATCAGAAAGATCTGGGCTTAATTAGAATTGGACATTTCTTTTGGTTAGCAGTAAAATACCTAATCTAAAATCTTAATTAAAAATTTACTAAAATACTTGATAAGCAATCTTCACCAATTTGTCCCTTCAAATACTCGTAAACCTAAGAGTCATTAGGTTCTAAAAGTATGTAAGAGTCACAGGGATTAAATAAAACCAAAAAGCTAAGAAAACTGAGATTACTTTGTATATTTGTGTATGTCCTCTACTCTAAGCCTTATACATTTGGGGAAGAAAATAATGAAAAAAAATTTTCCTAGGTAATCATCTTAACACACCCTCTCCATTTGTTTGATTCCCACTTTGGGACTGCAAACTAAGCCAATGTCTGAAACCTCTAGTAAGACTTTAACTCACTCAGAGGAGAGATAAGGGAGCATCCAGCTGCTTGCCATGAACAACACCTTCTGAAAACGACTTTCCAAAGTCACATCAGGGAAACCTAACAAAAAGGAAGGTGCAGAAACAAGGAGTATTGAGCACCCTCTTTTGTCCACTAGTCCCGCTACTTCTTCCTCCCTTCCTGCCTCTGTTCTCTTCCTGTGACAAAGCATCCTACAGAGCTACTGGCCCCAAGTGAAATCTGCCATGGATGAGGACTTCAGCAGCCAACTGCCTGGGCCTTCTCCCCTCAACTAAGGGCGAAGTAGCTCAGAAACTGAAATGACAACTAGAAAGAGAGAAAATCACAACTCTCACCTCACTTTTCATCATTTACAAATTCTCTGCCTCTCACAGCAGACTCAACTAGAGATTTTTACTCTACGAAGCAAAATATTGCTAGAAGAAAGGAACAATGTGGAAAAAAATAAAGAATACAGTTAGATATGCAACTGACTGCTAGAATTCTGAGTGGCTCATCTTTAATAATGGAGAGGTGAGATCTTTGGACAGTAACAAAGGCCGTTTAAGGAATCAACAGGTAGGATTCAGAGGCTGAGCTACATTCCCTACAACTGCCTTAATATAAAAGCATCCCCCAAGGAGGGGCAAGGATACAGAGGAAAAACAATACTCAATCTGCAAAAGAGAAGGTTCAGAGGCAACTTAATGATGAACTTTTAGTACACAGCTATGTATAGCGTCAAGTATGATAAATCATTCTCCACATCCACTTTGAAGAGAACAAAAGTGCTAACAAACGTTTAGGAAAGATTTTTGGCCAAATATAGGGAAGAATTTCCTGAGAGGAAGTACTGTTAACCCCCAGAATGGGTTATGGGCAGCATTATGAAATGCCCCAGGTCTGGAGGTAGTAAAATGTACACCAGCATCAGGCTGACACAGTCCCTGGGGGCTTAAAGCCCAGTGTGGCAATTTATAAGTAAGCCTTTCTGGTGTTCCTAGTAACTAAATACCCTAACAAGTCTGAATCTAATTTAGTCTTTTCCAAATTTCATGCTTTCACAGGCCAACATAACAAGGATATTCTCTCAAGTATCCAAAAGACTGTAGGTTTACTAATGCTAGAAGGTAAATTGTCATTAAAGGTAACTCCATTTAATTCTAGAGAAAAAGGAGAAAAATATTGGGTCTTTTGTTTAAGAGCAGGAAGTCTTGTTTGTTTTAAGTAAAAACACAAAACCCATAAAGAGCTAAGAAAACAGATGCACATCAAATCCTCTTATATGAAATACAGAAACTGTTTTCAAAAGGTACAAAACAAATAATTTAAGAAATGAAAGTAATATAAGTCGTTGGGAGGCTAAAAAAATTTTTTAAAGTTGATTCCATCTTCATGAAAAAGACCTTAAATGACTTGAAAATTCATCCAAAGACAGTCTATTCACAGCTCAAAATCTGACACAGTCTGACATTAGAAATGTTAGAATACCAAGTTCACTTCAGAGCTTAGATATATATAATTTGCTGCAAAATTATGACACAGTCCATACTTCAAACACAGGTAGTACCACTGGCCTGCAACCAAATGGATATTTTGTCCACTCTGTTCTAAGACGTTCATGTTTACATTTAAAAAAAAAAAGAAGAAAAATATTCCTGTGACTATTTAAAGAAACAACAAAAATTAAAAGAAAGCAGAAAGTCAGTGAAATGCCCTTTAATTCTCTTATCACCAATCCTGGGTAGACAGTAAAAGATAAAGTCAAAACTACCACCAAAAAAGGTGTGGAAGGGAGAAAAATCAGCACAAACCTGCTGCTGTGGGTACTGCATCCCCCCCATAGCCCCTGGCGTCCGACCCTGGATGCTGATTGGATACCGCTGTGGGCCTGGGGGGCCATAGGAACCTCCTGGGTATGGACTGCTCTGCTGGGGCTGAGAATGAGGGTTACTGCCCATCCCATACAACTGAGGTCTCTTCATCACCATTGGATCCATTGGGCTGCCCTGTGAAGAAATAAAGAAGTAGTTTTATTAATTCATTATTCATTACAAAGGCAGAATTTTTTCTTACATTAACATGCCTTAAAAACACAACTACCTTTAATTTTGAAAATATTAAAAACAATGACCTGACAAAACCTCAGAAGAGCATTAAGAAAAAAATGTAGATGGATACAAGACATTTTATTTTTTACTTTTAGGAAGGTTTTAATGATTAAGAAGGATCCAGAGTAAAAAATATAAAAAAGATTACACATCCTAAGCAGAGAGAAAACAACTGCATCTAAAACTCTGTTATGCATATAGAAAAAGAGCATGACCCAGCTTTTAGTTTACTAGCAATAAGGGCAGAGGACACGGAGTGCTTAGCAACACTTTCTGCCTTCAAAGTATTCTTAGAACAACGATTTTATTTTAGACCTGAGTCTGTAAGCCTTGATCAAACATTAGTGTATGTGAGTGTTCATTAAAAAGTGAAAGGATAGATTTTAGAATACAAAGTGTCTAGGGTGAAACTTTTCAAAGATCACTAGTGTGCAGGAATAAGCACCCAGACTATGAGTCACAAGCCACCTTCCCTATGTAAGTAAGCATCTTACCAAACCCATCGAGTTCAAAACTAGACTTTGAATTTTATTTTTGGTTTGGTGAGTCAGTCCCTGGGCCTCAGGGCCAAGGCCATATGGGAGAGCCAGGAGTGGAGCCTCAGCATGGCCTTCCCTCCAAGGCGTGTCGCAAAAGCAAAGCAGTGGAGAAATCCCTTGCCCAGTGCTACAAAGGCCGATAGCATTCACTCAACAGACCCTTCCTTCCAAAACCATATATTGATCCCTACACTGTGTGCAAGACTCTAGGTTCACACCAAGGTAAGTTCACGGGGACTCTCAGGAAGGCTTGAGGATTACCAGGACAAATGGGAACAGCAGGTTGGAGGTGGGAAGGGACAGGAAATAGAGTTCCACGAGAGAGAAGAAACAGCACAACGTACAGGCTCCAGGGAGAACTGCTCGGCGTGTATGAGCAAATGTAAGCAACTTAGAGCCAAGTGAAGCAGGAATTTGCAGAAAAGCTGAAGCAGGCAGAAGCCAGACCATGGGTGAGGCTTACAGGCCATTTTAAAGGCTTCGTATTGTCTCCTATGGATGAACCACAGCCGGCGTGTATGAGCAAATGTAAGCAACTTAGAGCCAAGTGAAGCAGGAATTTGCAGAAAAGCTGAAGCAGGCAGAAGCCAGAACATGGGTGAGGCTTACAGGCCATTTTAAAGGCTTCGTATTGTCTCCTATGGATGAACCACAGACCCACCTCTAGGAGGACTGCTCTGCTCTCTCAGGCGACTGGCCGGAAGCAGGTCGGGTTGCCCCAACAGGTGATTGAGGCTGAGGTCGTGAACTGGCAGCAGAGATGGGAGTAAGCAAGCCCAGATTCAAGTCACATTTAGGGGGAAGATGCAGTGGGACTTGGAGACAGGAGGCAAGGGTGGCCTGTTAAATGGTAATACACCAACTGAGATAGAGCATTCAGGGGGAGAAGGAGATCAATACTCTCCCAGGAGTGGGAGCCTTCAGTATTCTGCATGTAAAACCTGAGGTTCCAATAGGAAATCCAGGTGGAAATATCCAGAAAGAAGAGACAAACTGAGTCTTCAGCTTGGGGAGCATGGCTGACCTAGGAAAATAGGTAAGTCATCATATAGGAGACATATGTTCCCAGAGGGCTTTTTCTATGCTGTATCCACTATTACATATCCAGAACATAAGTCAAACAGTGTACCTGGTATACAGTAAGTGCTCAATAAATATGGGATGAATTGATCAACGGGGAAGTGTGTAAAACCCAAGAACTTTATCAGGTAAGTATATATGAAAAGAAAACAATAGGTAGAGGACAAAAAAAATCCTAGAGAATATCGTCATTTAAGGAAAAAGGAAAAAAAAGGAGCCCACAAAGAGGCCAAAAGAGTGGTCTGAAAATGTAGTTAAGAGATTCTAGAGAGTATGGTGTTATGGAAAAGAAGGGAGTCATGTACAGCAACAAAATAGCCATGCCCAGTGCAGCCCAGGGGTCCAACAGGGGCAGGTTAAAAGCTTCTGCTATACTTGCCTAGGAGTTAATTGCTGAGCATGGCAAAGACAGTCTCATTGCAGAGGTGAGGGCAGAAACTAGAAAACAAGGAACCGAGGTATGAAGAGGATGTAAAGAGGGGAACCAGGAATGTAGACACAAAACCCTAGTTGAAGAAGCTGTGAGAACCGCCCTTCTATCCACACTCCCACCTCTTGGCTGCATGTGGTCTTTTCCCTTTCTTCTTCTTGGTTACCCTGGTGTTCACTCTAATGATTTGATTAATACATTCACCACACATTTACTAAGTACCTACTATGTGCACTGTGCCAGGCACTGGTGGCAGAAAAATTAACAAGCCTCAGAGGCTGTCCTGGAGATTGACTGAAGGAGACAGACCATCCACTGGTCTGCCACAGGTTTTAACCAAGGCTTCCCACAGGAAATGCCTGAGCTCAGTCTTGAGGAAATCACAGGAATTTGTCAGGAACTAACCTCACCTGAATGGAGGACACAGGAGGAAAGAGGGTGCTCTGCCCTAGGCCTCACATCCTACAGAGAACAGTTCTGCTCAAAATTCAACAGCCAAGAAAAAGTTTGGACTTAAAAATCTCAGAAACTGAATGACAGTATACCGGTTTGCTCAAACAGTATAATGATGTTACACAATGTGCGCTGTCTTCACAATTAAACGTACAAACATATATGTTGATTTAAAACTAAAGTCTACAACCAAGAATTAGCTTTCTCAGAATTATTTATTTAAATTAGAATTTATGCCTGAAAAAGCAAAACGTAATTATTTCCCAGATTTTCTTTCAAAAAACAAAATGAAACTCTCTATGGATGTGTGAAAATCAAGGCTGAGTTGGTGATTTTAAAATCTGCCAAGTGAATGAACGGCCTACAGAGAGGCTGAGTAAATCAGATTTCAGGCTAAATTTCCAATACGGGGCCCTGCAGCAGCCCTATCTTCACATTCAATCTGGACAGCCCGGAGCATAGGAAAGGTCTACTTATTTCACTTTAAATAGTGCACAACCAAAACTGGCTTACCCGAAGCAAAAATTTTAAATGGGAAAATGATTGGAATGTCTATATTTTAATGCTATAGATAACAATGCAGCACATTCATCTTATCAGTGACTAAAACTGTTTTGTAGTATCTGTCTCATCACTGCCATCAAATCTCACAGCCCTACTTAAAATTCAGTTAAATTGCACCCATGTCAAAAATGTTAGCTTAACCCTGAGACTCCTGAAAATCGAAAGCATGAAATAGACAGATTATCTGTACCTCTCAAAATGCATCAAATATCTTTCAGTGAGACTTCAGATATAAAAACAACACTCAAACAGTTCAAATTATTTAATTTTAACCTTCTCTCCTTATGGCCTATTATTAAATAGCCATAAAATCCAGATATATCCCACTGTGTACTCTTGCTATTTTTAACATTATATATGTACAAATGCAGTATCTCAACCCCTACTTTTCACTATTTCCTTAAAGAAACCAAAACCCAAATCAAATCTTCATGTTTTCTAGAAAACATAAAGGCCAACTTGCTTCTCATACTCACATCTAACCCAAAACAATTTTATATTTTTTATCATCTATCTATTTCCAGAATATGACCACTTTCATTTCTCACATAAAATTTATGCTATAGCAGGGACATCATTCACATTAAGAATAGTCCTCAAATACCTCTCTTAATAGGCTATTCCAAGCATTTTTTTCCTTTCTAGACAGCATTGCACAACTTCAGCAGTTTGAGTGAGTTACAATTGGGGCAACTGCTTTGAAGGCCACAACATACGCATGTACCATCATTCTCAAAGAGCTCTTAACTAGTCTGGTTTTAGTTACTCAGTTTCTGATGCAATTTCACTACCTGATAAGACTTTCTTGCAATTCCTTCTTATTCAAATAAGCTTTTGGATATATACATATATATACACTTATATATATTCTCTCTCTCTCACACACACACACACCCTGAACCTTGGCTGGATCTTCTTTCAGGAAAGTGCAACTGATGCCTATGCGCTTAGGAGGTTTCCTATCCCTGGGACTGTTAACTAAGGAAGAAGTACATTATATTTTTAAAATATATACTTGTGTATAGATTCTAAGCATACTGGGTAGCACAGTTCAGCTATGTCATATGTTTGACAGGCTTTGAGAGACTGGCCTGGGAATCCAACAAACCTTTTTAAGATTATCCAAGTTAAAGAAGAACTTGCTTATATACTTTTAGCATACTTTAGGTACACTTTATACTTTTTACATTTAGATACTTTTTTATTATTACTCTTTCAGAGTATACCTACACATGTGTTTATAATAATGGTATCTATGTAATTGTATTTACTTCTAAATATCAAATTAAGGACATAGTTTAGTAGAGGTTTCTTTTTGAATATAATATTTCAGGATTCTTTCAGCCCCAATTCCTTAAACCACAAATCAGAGAAAGGTTTTGCAAAACCCACAGAAAGAACTATCACATCTTCTTAATCTATAATCATACCTATACATCTGGGTTAAGCAAGAGCTCACAGAAAGAAAGAAACTCTTCCCCTTCAGAACTGATGTTTTAGAAAATGTTCTCTTACTAGTAACTAAAGAAAACTTTTTAAGTAATATTCCATTACCTAGAAAACAGGCAAAAATAATCAAACCCAATGTGAGAAAATGAGTATTTGAACCAATAGGTATAAAAAAAAAGTGGTGAAACTCTTTTAGAAGGAAAATCTGGGAGTAACTAAGCTTTAACCAAAAGCTTTAAAAATGATAGTATCTTGTTCCAACTCTAAGATCTTGCTCAAATGGGGCAGGGGCTATTTATTCAAATTTGCACTGTGTGAGTTAGCACACTAAAAGGAGACCATGACCTGGTACAGCAGGGAAAGCATGGGCTTTGGATTCAGAGCGGGTTCACAGCCCTGTTTCTCCACTTTCTACCACTGTGGGACCTTGAATAAGTTGTTTCTTAGTTTTCTCATTCACTAAATGGGAAAAATAATACCTACCTCACAATTATTGTGACCATTAAGTTACCTAGAACTATAAAGGATCTCAGAGTTCAAGAAAACTACAGTGCCTGGAACCCAGTGGCCACCTACTAATTGTTCAAAGAAGAAAAACAGAAACAATCCAACTACTCAACAATTATAGAACCTGTGAACAAGCCCTAACATATCAACTTAATGTAATACAGAGACAGGGAAAAGCACACATGAAATAACGTTGAATTTTTAAATTGCGATGCACATGCATTATAGCTATGTGACCTGGGAATAGTTGCTGTCTATGCTGAAGCGACCTGTGTTTACTTTTCTGTGATGATGTCTAAATACAGCTCTAAACTGCCTCTGCTTCTCTCTATGCACACTAGGAACACTACTCTGGCCTTCCTCAGAGGGAGGGAGGGGAGGAGGCAGGAAGGTGGCGGCCGCACCACAGCTGTTGGGAGTTTGCCCCCTGCACCCCCGCTCACAGCATACACAGACGCTGGCCCACTCGGGCACACCCCTGCCCTCCACGCTGCCCACCCACGAGCAAGGAGACCCTGGCCCGCAGCACTCCCGTGCATGGGACCTGCCTGGGGTCTCCTGCGTGCTGCCCCAAGACAGACCTGTGAGCTGCCTCAGACTGTTACTCAACTCCTGTACTATTTTTCATTTCCCATGTGTTATTTCCTACCCCCCACATAGATTCAGATGGCAATGTCCATGTGTTACACTTTTTCCCTCTCACATAGCATACAGTAGAAATGACTTAGATGATTGAGGTAACTGGGTAACTGCTTAGGAATGCTGACTGATCACATAAAGTAAAACATTCTCAAAAATAAAAAGTAAAAATCACTAATCAATTTCTAGTTCAATTCTGTACATACATGCAGCAGACATACGCAAAACCAATGATAAAATATAATGCCACACTCTTGGTCAAGTTCTTCTCCTAATGGCATTAAAATCAGTTTAAGTCAAAAATAAGAGTGGCGCGACTAAAGAATCTTCTCTCATTTCATAATTTCTTCAAGCCAGAAAATAACAAGATTCTCAGCTGCCACTGCCACCATGACTACAGAAGCCAAAGAGACCCTCTCTCATCCCAGACGACACAGAGAGGCTCAGAGTGCAGGACTTGCCCAGGGTCGCAGCACCAACTGGCAGAGCTGAGACCAGAGCCAAGTCTCCCGACTCACCACAGTCCCTTCTTTGGTATCCTGTGCCTATGTATGATCATCAGACTGAACGAGTAAAAAATGCAACCCTACATATAAAACCATTTTGTTTCTTTCCTGTACTCATGACAAAATAGTGCCTGTTTATTAAGACTTGAACTAAAACACTGGAACTTCAAATCTGGATGTCAACACTGTAAGAAGTTCTTCTTTTGCCAACACAGGAATATTTGCCACAATCTCCAATGGTATAGAAAGGATTGAGAAGTAGAATTATAAGCTATCAGACAAGGCAGAAAAGGCTGTTTTGTTGTTGGCTCCAAGAACTACCAAATTACTTGTGCCCTCCAACAATGATGCCATTAGCAATGTGGAAGGAGAGGTAGCAAGAGACCCCAAAATACTCATACACTGACTTGGAAAGATGTCCGTTGTCAATTTTTTTAGTCTTGGTTTTGGCTTTGGTTTCCTTAAAGCAAAGTGCAAAGAACATATGTATTTGTGGAACCATGGAATAAGATTC
>NW_007726906.1:424354-431484 GCF_000696425.1 Galeopterus variegatus | reverse complement strand
TTTTTTGAGAGTAAATTAGATCTACTAGAAGGAATATCAAAATAGTAACAGGATATATTTCCATTTTCCCTCAAATTTGTTATTCTTGCCACCCCCCGAAAAAACTGTAAATCCTTTATAATGGCTTTAACATTTTCTAAAATGTACGTCTCTAAGTATGCAATACTGTTCATATCCGTGTGTCAATGCTCACAGCCTAGTACCATGCTCTTTTTTTAAAAAAAGAGAAATAATACGGCATATTTCCCATATAAATATAGATTTAAATCCCATGCTCTTTTTTTAAAAAAAGAGAAATAATATGGCATATTTCCCATATAAATATAGATTTAAATCCCATGCTCTTTTTTTAAAAAAAGAGAAATAATATGGCATATTTCCCATATAAATATAGATTTAAATCCCATGCTCTTTTTTTAAAAAAAGAGAAATAATATGGCATATTTCCCATATAAATATAGATTTAAATCCCATGCTCTTTTTTTAAAAAAAGAGAAATAATATGGCATATTTCCCATATAAATATAGATTTAAATCCCATGCTCTTTTTTTAAAAAAAGAGAAATAATACGGCATATTTCCCATATAAATATAGATTTAAATCCCATGCTCTTTTTTTAAAAAAAGAGAAATAATATGGCATATTTCCCATATAAATATAGATTTAAATCAAGAAAGGAAGTTTTTGTTAGAATTGTCAAATTTCAGCCCCTACCTGCAGGTGGCTGTGTGATACTGAAGAAAGTCACCACTTCTCTGCATCTCAGTTAACCTCAACCGTGCACTAACACTACAGAGTTAGAGATGATATACACTCGAGTTCTTGGCACATAACAGGCTTTTAATAAGGATAGATTTTATCATCATCATCATATGGAGGTACAGTTCCAGAACAATCAATACGAGGCATGGAAACTCTCTATCCTTGTACCAACATGCCGAAGACAACAGACACAGCTAATCAATCCTAGCTTTAGTCTTCCCTAATTCCAGTAAGCCTCAGTATCTTTCACTCTGTGGAGCTACAGGCAGCCACCATCAACTGCCAGATTTTGCAAAGAAGCAGAAGCCAATTTGCTATCCCCAGTACAATGGAAAGAACATAAAGTTTGTCATAAGGTAGACCTGGGTTCCTATCTCCCTCCTGCTTCTGACCAGCCATGAAATGTTGAGTAAATTATTCAAGAGCTATAAGCTTCAGTTTCCCCATCTTTCAAGTGAAAATACCTTCTCAGAGACAGTCATTCAAAAGATGTTTCCTTTGTGATCTGCACAGATAATCAATTCCAAGGACATATCAGAGCAGTACCAAATGACAGAGAAGTTACCAATTTTCCCAGCAATCTCCACGGCTGCCACCATGCCTCTTTAAAATTATTTATTTTTTTAACTAATAACTTTAAAATTGTATTTCTAAAAATGTCAATAAAAACTTCATGAAAATTACCAATTGACTTATATATCTCTGAACAGAGTGCTTGCCATGCTGACACACAAGGCTACTTGCCCATGATTTTAAAATGCTTTTCAGAGATATGGNTTTTTTGTCCTTTTTGAGACCGGCCGCACCGCGCTCAGCCAGTGAGCGCACCAGTCATCCCAATGTAGGATCTGAACCCGCGGCGGGAGTGCTACTGCGCTCCCAGCACCACACTCTCCCGAGTGCGCCACGGGCTCGGCCCCTGAGGTGTAATTTTAAATGAAGTTTGTTTTTCACATATACATTATCATTAAACAAGCCAAACGTACAATATACACAATATTTTTTCCAAGCTACATTATAAATTTTATCCTAAGTCCCAATACCATTGGATTCTTATTTTTCAGAAATAGTTGTATTAGCCAAAAAGTCATATGTTGTAACATATGCAAAAATAACTTCCGTGAATTAACGATAGAAAGTAACAGTTTATAGCTATGATTCTTAACTTTTAGGAATGCTCTTAACAAAAAAAAAAAACAAACATGATACACATATATACATCCCAAATCTAGCATATAGTGTCAGGGTTCATGGAACCCCCTCTAGAACCCCACCCAAAGACTCTGACTTGCATTTCCAAAGCACTTTAATACATTCTCACATGATCACAATTCTGAAGACAACTCACCACCCAATCAAGGATACAGCAATGAAAACACAGTGCTCAGAACTGAGAGAACCTCACTGGTCCACACCTGATGTATGTCTGAATCCCCTCAAAGTATCTACAACCACGAATGCTATGAATTTCTTCCTCCTATATAACACAAATCTGTTCCTTATAATTTACACCCATTGGCTTTACTGTGCTCTGTTGGCAGAATATTTGAAGACAGCTATAACTATTTCCCTTTTCTGAGTGAAATATGCCCATTCTTAGTCCCTTTAACACAAAGGTCTTATGGTGAGGTTCTTGCCCCTCCTTTCTTCCAGAACCTACACTGGTACTAACGCAGTCCAAAATCCCTGTGCTCTCTTGGCAGCCCTGTCGCCACATCAGCTGTGACTAAATCCTCCCTCTTCCATCTCATATTAGACAGTTGGTTAGTTGACTCTAAAGGCAGAAGTTCGTTTTTATCTCTGCTTATTTTCATTTTGTTTATTTCTGCTCACCGTTCTACCCTGATGAGATTTTCTTCAGATCCTGATTCTGGCATCTAACATATAACTGCGCTTTTAGCTTGACATCAGCCACCAATGAGATCGGCATACCATTTTATACAAGTCTTAATCCACATCACCAGTAAAAACCTTGAAGAGGTCCAAGGAGAGGACAGAGCCACTCATACAGACTGACATAAATCCAGGCACCAGCATCCTTAGAGGAAGATCCCCATTAGAAACCTTTCCACTGGTCCCCCGCTTTCCTCCAGCTTGCTTGCTACTCTTCTGACAAAAGCACAAGACCATACCTGCCCTCGGATGACAACCTCTTGCCCACTTCAAATCCCTCCATCTTTTCTAATATATAAAATAGTCAGAAGTTTAAAATCAGAATTCAGAGCAAAAAGGTTTAAAGGAAAAGACAAGGATTTAAAGTCAAACAAACCTGGTTATGAATCCTGCCTTTACTGCTTATTAGCTATGTAAATTTAAGCTCACTGCGTGATACAGCCCAGTCATACTCACCTCCTAGTGCTGCTGATTAGAAAGATACCACAGGATCTATCAAACAGTAAGAGCTCCCTAAATCTCTTTTCTTTTGCTCTTAACAAATTAGCGAATTAAAGTCAGAGCAAGGGCTGGACCCGTGGCTCATTCGGCAGAGTGCGGCGCTAGTAGCGCTCAGGCCGCGGGTTCGGATCCTATATAGGGATGGCTGGTGTGCTCGCTGGCTGGGCGTGGTATGGACAACGCCGTGCTGAGGGTCGCAATCCCCTTACCGGTCAAAAAAAAAAAAAAGTCAGAGCAAAATCACTCAGTAATTTAAACTATTTATTTTCTCGTCTCCTGAGCAGACTGTTAACGAAAGGTGAAAATTTTGTTTCATTCATCTTTGCATACCTAGCACTTGGTACAATGCCTGGCATGATTTACAGTTGTTGAATAGAGAAAGAACTGGCTTCCTCGATACCACATGGCCAGTTAAAACAACAGGACTCTAACTAGAATGTAGGCCTCCTGATGGCTAATAGGTACAAGAGATAAAATATCATGCATCATTGCAGACAAATCATTTTCCACAAGTTCACACAAGCCCTGGCTTCCATTACCTCTCCATGTCTATGCCTCCTAAATGTGTTTCCCATGGCTGGTTTCTCTAAGCCACAGAGCTCTATACTGAACTGCCACCCAACATTCCTGCCTGGATGCCCATAGGCACCACCTGTCTCTGATCTCAGTGAAAGACACCCCACCCATCCAAATGTCCAAGTCAGAATCCAGGGACACCTCCTGACTCCCTCCCCTCCCTCTCCACCATAGCTAACCCCTCACCAAATCAGAGTCAGCTGGACCCACTATTACTGCCGCAGGAAACCTCCCCCTCCAACCATACTGGCCTCTGTGGGGCTCTAGGAAAACCACATATTTTCCTACCACTGGGCCTTCAAATATGCCATTCCCTTCACCTAGAATGCACTCTGCTCTGCTGCAGAGCTCAGCTCCAACATCATGTGCTTAGACAAGCCGTCTCTAAACACCAGACTCAGGAAGGATCCCCTCAAAAAACACTGAGTTGTCCCTTCATAGCACTAATCAAAGTGTGCAATAGTATTTATTGTGTGACTACTTAAAAAATGTCTGTCTCCCCACCTAGACTGTCCCATGGGAACAGAAATGGTGAAGTGGGGTAAACAAATATCAACCCATTTATAGCCAATGTCCAGATACTACAGGATAAGTCCAGAAAGTAAAATTATTTGGGTTCCCAGTTTTTGCCTGACTTTTATAAATTGGTAAAACCTACTATTAGCTTAATCTCCCAAAGCTCAGCAGCTTGTAAGTCAATTTGATGAGTAAGTTACTATCTGACTAAACTACACTTTTAAATTTAATTTAGCAAATGTAATAACTTTATGAAACAACCAAAGTGTATATATATATTTTTTTGAGAGTAAATTAGATCTACTAGAAGGAATATCAAAATAGTAACAGGATATATTTCCATTTTCCCTCAAATTTGTTATTCTTGCCACCCCCCGAAAAAACTGTAAATCCTTTATAATGGCTTTAACATTTTCTAAAATGTACGTCTCTAAGTATGCAATACTGTTCATATCCGTGTGTCAATGCTCACAGCCTAGTACCATGCTCTTTTTTTAAAAAAAGAGAAATAATACGGCATATTTCCCATATAAATATAGATTTAAATCCCATGCTCTTTTTTTAAAAAAAGAGAAATAATATGGCATATTTCCCATATAAATATAGATTTAAATCAAGAAAGGAAGTTTTTGTTAGAATTGTCAAATTTCAGCTCCTACCTGCAGGTGGCTGTGTGATACTTAAGTCACCACTTCTCTGCATCTCAGTTAACTCAACCGTGCACTAACACTACAGAGTTAGAGATGATATACACTTGAGTTCTTGGCACATAACAGGCTTTTAATAAGGATAGATTTTATCATCATCATCATATGGAGGTACAGTTCCAGAACAATCAATACGAGGCATGGAAACTCTCTATCCTTGTACCAACATGCCGAAGACAACAGACACAGCTAATCAATCCTAGCTTTACTCTTCCCTAATTCCAGTAAGCCTCAGTATCTTTCACTCTGTGGAGCTACAGGCAGCCACCATCAACTACCAGATTTTGCAAAGAAGCAGAAGCCAATTTGCTATCCCCAGTACAATGGAAAGAGCATAAAGTTTGTCATAAGGTAGACCTGGGTTCCTATCTCCCTCCTGCTTCTGACCAGCCATGAAATGTTGAGTAAATTATTCAAGAGCTATAAGCTTCAGTTTCCCCATCTTTCAAGTGAAAATACCTTCTCAGAGACAGTCATTCAAAAGATGTTTCCTTTGTGATCTGCACAGATAATCAATTCCAAGGACATATCAGAGCAGTACCAAATGACAGAGAAGTTACCAATTTTCCCAGCAATCTCCACGGCTGCCACCATGCCTCTTTAAAATTATTTATTTTTTTAACTAATAACTTTAAAATTGTATTTCTAAAAATGTCAATAAAAACTTCATGAAAATTACCAATTGACTTATATATCTCTGAACAGAGTGCTTGCCATGCTGACACACAAGGCTACTTGCCCATGATTTTAAAATGCTTTTCAGAGATATGGCTCTCTTAGAATCTACTTGATCAGAGCCACAATTAAGTGAAAGCATATAATGACTCTTATTGTAATGTGGTTGCTCAAAGAAAAAAAGTTAATATGACTAACACATAGTCAAACCTTATATTCTAAAAAAAAAAAAAAAGATAGGGCGACTGAGTGCAAGATGCATCTAAGACTAGACAGGATACTATACCGAAGAAGATGCTATACAGATGCTATTAGGACAATAGACAAAATTGGAATATAGACTACAGGTTACAGTATTCTATCAAAATGAAATTTCCTGACATCTGCACTGAAGTATGTAAAAGAGTAAACTTGTTCCCAGGAAATACGCTCTGAAGTATTAAGGAGTAAAAAAAGGGCAGGATTTCTGCAACTTACTCCCAAGTGATCCGGAGAAAACAAATTATGGATGATGGATGAATGAACAGACGAACAAAATAATAAAGAAAACATAATAAAATGTTCAAATTAGAATAAAAGGTATATGGGATCTCTCTGTACTATTCTTGCAATTTTGCTGTAAATTTGAAACTATTGTAACATAAAAGCTAAAAAAAATAAACAGGACTAAAAGTTAAGACAAAATGACTACTACACCTTACTTCTGCAAGGGGGTCCCACAGCTCCTCAGAACTGAGAGCCCCCAGTGCCACAGCAATGTCACTGGGGCCTCTGGCAGGTTTATACCTAAGCGGAGAGGAGGAAAAAGAAATGAAGAGCTAGAAGAGTCAAAACCCGCTGAAGCAGGCACACAGAAGAGGTGCATGTGATGAAGCACAGCCGGGAGGGGCCGGAGGCTGCAGTGCTTTCACTGGAGTTTGTAAAACACATATTGAACACGCATTTTTAAATACATTTTTAAAAAGTTCTTAAGAAGCTTTACTTCCAAAAAAAAAAAAAAAATTAAGGTTAAAACCCTTCTGAGGTAGATACCCATCACCACAAATCACCTTTTTAAGTTATCGGTCAAGATAGGATTGTATGGTTTATGGTTTTTTACTATGCTTTTTAAAGATCTCAAACCAGCCCTAAAAGATGTGAAATATGCCATTTTTTAACCCAAAACACTTCCTTGTTTTTATAAGTCTCAAAAATGCTCCTGTGATGGCCACTTTTCCCATGTGGCCCTGGCTCCCCCTCTTCTAAACAGAAAGGGTAAAATGTAAATAGGCTGCCTGGGGCAGAGGTGATCTGGCAGGTTTCTTTGGTTTAAAATAATAAAAACTGACTACCCATCTGAACACATATCTGGGATTTTTTAAATTCAGTCCTAAGTAAAAAGGTGATGATCCCAAAACTATAACTGACAAAACTTCAATTAGACAAACTAGAAGGTTCCGAGGTTATTCAGAGATAGTCAACTAATTAATAGTTTAGTTGTCTGATATGGTAGATGGAGC
>NW_007726906.1:422179-423966 GCF_000696425.1 Galeopterus variegatus | reverse complement strand
TGGGGCAGAGGTGATCTGGCAGGTTTCTTTGGTTTAAAATAATAAAAACTGACTACCCATCCGAACACATATCTAGGATTTTTTAAATTCAGTCCTAAATAAAAAGGTGATGATCCCAAAACTATAACTGACAAAACTTCAATTAGACAAACTAGAAGGTTCTGAGGTTATTCAGAGATAGTCAACTAATTAATAGTTTAGTTGTCTGATATGGTAGATGGAGCTCTGGGCCAAGAACAAGGGGACCTTATTTAAGGCCTAACTCTCCAACTATTTAGCCTGAGGACCTTATGAAGGGTGATGTAATGGAGCGGGCCAAGGACACAGACTCTGAATTTAGGGCTGCCTGGCCTACATCCTGGTTTGTCACTTAACAGTGATCTTGGGCAGATCACACAACTTCTCTGAACTTTACCTTCCCCTCCTGAAAAGCTGGGATAATAACAGCTCCTACCTCATAGCACTGTTGTTAAGTACTGAATAACATAGTAGGTACAAAACACTCAGAAGAATACCTGGCACACAGTAAGTGCTCAATAAGTGTTAAGAATATTACTACTGGACAATTTCACTCCTGAGCCTCACATTTCCTTACATGTTAAACGAGGGGACTGAAGAGATGAAGTGAACTCCGAAGTCCCTTGCTGTTCTAAAATTCTGTGATTCTAGAATCATCCCTCCTCCCTGCCAGACCTTCTGATTGTCATGGTAAGTACCAAAAAGAACGTGGACTATCAGAAACACTTCTCCTTTCTGCCTCATTCTTTAACCAGAAATCTTATCAATAAACTGCCCTGAAGGTCAAAAGGGAGAGAGAAGACTATAAAGGGGTCTAAAGAGTTCAAAACCCAGAAGTACAAATTCAAATAAACCAGGCTTACCCTAAGGTGACACACCCTGCCAGCTTCGAGTCTCAGCCCACACTGAACCTGGACAGCCATCTTGAACACCTGCATGCTGACGCCCTAAGGCACATGCATGCCCACGCCACTTCGAGAATGTTCTTGCACCCAACATACCTTTGACTACCCTGTAAACTGAAGAAGCTCTTCCAAACCCCACAAAGTGCCACTGCGTAAAATCTTCCGACTTCTCAGCGTTCCCACCATTCACCACAACTCTCTTATTTAACACATATTAAATATTTATCACAACCAACTGCAACTCTTTGTTTATCTCTGTCTCCCTCAACAGACAGCTCCTTAAAGCCAGAAACGGTGTGTTCCTCACACTAATTCACTCTATAGCCCCAGTTTCTGATACATAGTGGACAATTATCCATGCTATTATTTTTTAATAAAAAACCAAAATAAAAGAAACCCAAATGCACCTTAATCCTTACCTCTCTCCAAACCATCGTCTTCTAAATAATTTTGTACTGCCTTCCTAGATGTGTCTATTATAAGTAATAAAAATTATGAAACCTGATACAGAGTCTGGCTTGTAACAGGCACTTAATAAATGTTTGGTTTATGAATGTTAGAATAACATCCAGCTGTATCTCTTACACCAAGTGTGACTTCTCCTGGGTTCAAATTATAATGCTTCAAACATAGGAATTTTTTATTTCCATGCTATAATGTCACTATTTCTAGTATTCTTAAAATATTTCCCAAACTATGTTTATAGCTGTTACTGCAGTTAGGAATGGAAAATGTCTATAAAGCACATGCCACTCCTTAAGATTCACAACATAGGTTAGCGTAAGAAAAGTCTAAAACATCCTACATAGAAAAAAAGACCTGTTTAATTTTGCTGAAGTCAAACCAGTCCAGGCAAAAAAAAAA
>NW_007726906.1:421173-421747 GCF_000696425.1 Galeopterus variegatus | reverse complement strand
TTTAGGTAGACAAACAACCAAAGCATAAATAATATGAAGATACATATAGACATAGATTCCATCTCGATATAGATATATAGCTTACCTGTAGATTTTTATATATAGTAATAACAACAAGGTATGCTGGTCATATATCCTTAGCATTTATGGCAAATTATTAATCAAGTCCCACCTGAAACAATTTGTTAAATTGATTTTAATCACTGGGCCTCTCATGTGAAGCTTTGTATAATCAGCATTTCATTTACAAAATTAATTGCCTGATTGATTCTCAGGAGGCAGTTGCTGTCATTACCCTGCTGTCATAACTTCTGAGTAGGGTGTCACAACATGAAATTCTGACAGTATGAAAAGCACTGCTATTTTAAAAATGGGTGAGGGGAGACAGGGATAAAGGAGGAAAACCAAAGAAGTGACACTACCCCCTTCAGCCTGTAACAAAGTTACTAACATACAAATCTAGGGTTTAGGGCATGAAGGATTTTTACCATTTTAAAATAATAACTAGAATGTAAAAGCACAGATTCACCACTAGAGTTAAACTTTAACCTATGTTATAAAATATGTATCTGGA
>NW_007726906.1:418379-419847 GCF_000696425.1 Galeopterus variegatus | reverse complement strand
AGACTTGAGGTGAGACAAGTTACTCAGCTTTCCTAGACCTCAATTCTGTCATCCATAAAACAGGATGGTTTGCAGGAGGGCCCCTCAGTAAATGGAAGCTACTGTAGTTTATTTTTTTTTACACCCAGAACCTATCATAACACATACCTGTAGATGGAAAATATGACAATTAAAATATACTTGAGAGGTCAACCTAAAGTCTAACTCAAAAAACAGCAGGAAAACTAGCAATGACCAGCATAAGAAACCATGTACAAAATTGTGAACTGAAAATAAGTGGTTAAAACTAAATGCAACTATTTAATAGTGCACACATATATAGTGACAAGGGATAAAGATGATTTTAAATGGTTGTTTCTGTTTCACTGTCTATACTTCACATGGAAACCAGCAGAGGGTCTATGAGTCAGAGCCTGTTGCCACCTGCCAGTCTTCACATCATTCTTGCATCCTACTCCTTGGCTATCTGCCATTCGGGTTTCCCAGACAACTGCTTAAATCCTCAAGTGTAGGGCTGCATCTNCAGCAAAGATGAAAGGATTTTGCAGATGTAATTAAAGTCCCTAATCAGTTGACTTTGAGTTGACCAAAAGAGAGAATCCTGGAGGGCCTGACCCAATCAGGTGAGCCTGTAAAAGAGGGTCCAGGCCTTCCCAGAAGTTGGAGACTTCACTCTTGCACACAGCTCCTCACTGCCACAGCCGAGCAGACTGCCACTCCTCACCTCCTGCCCTTACAGGACCAGCTGCCGCTCAAAATACTGGGGCTGGTGCTCTGACATTTCACTGAGCAGAAGCCTTAAAACATACAGCCCCAGAAGTGATTAAGGACTCTGTTCTTTTCCCATTTCCAGGCAAACTCTACACATCTTTCAAACCTGATTCAAGGACCACCTTCCCTGTTAAGTTTCTTTTGAAACCACCAGGCAGAAAAAAAACTCTTCTGTNAAAAGCACAGATTCACCACTAGAGTTAAACTTTAACCTATGTTATAAAATATGTATCTGGACATATCTATATCCAGATAAAGAGCAGCACTATCTTAGATTGGCAGAATACTTATCTACTAACAACCATTTCAATTTCCCACACTCTTCCCCTCTTCCACTTTCTAATAAAAAAGTATGACCAGAAATTTTTGGAATTTATAACCAAAATACCAAAATATATCCATTCCAAGCATACTCAAAACACACATAAGCATGCATTCATTCAGTCTTTCAAAAAGTACCTATTATTATTATTATTAGTTGCACACACTTTTATATTTAATTTATTGCTCAGCATTTAATAGCCCATTGATAATTGATGGGTCTTCACCAAAAAAGCCAGTCATCACAATTAACAGAGATTAGGGTAAAAAGTATTTTTCATGTAAAAGAAAATGATAACAGGAGTACACAACAAAGGAGGAAAGAGGGGATTTGGGGATTTTTAAAAGTTACTGAAGAAGGCAGAATTCTAAGTTG
>NW_007726906.1:415914-417432 GCF_000696425.1 Galeopterus variegatus | reverse complement strand
AGGACCACCTTCCCTGTTAAGTTTCTTTTGAAACCACCAGGCAGAAAAAAAACTCTTCTGTGACCTCAGAGACCTTTGAGGAAAACTCTATTACAATATTTAGAAGGTTGGTTGCATTTGTCTATTTACTTGTCTCCTCTACAGCAGAGTCTGTTAAACAGCAAGACGGTTTGCAAAGATAAAGGAAGACACCCCTCAGTTTGTGATGGATACAGAACAGGAGCAGGAATCCAGTCTAGCTCCATGAGCTAGAAGACTTGAGGTGAGACAAGTTACTCAGCTTTCCTAGACCTCAATTCTGTCATCCATAAAACAGGATGGTTTGCAGGAGGGCCCCTCAGTAAATGGAAGCTACTGTAGTTTATTTTTTTTTACACCCAGAACCTATCATAACACATACCTGTAGATGGAAAATATGACAATTAAAATATACCTGAGAGGTCAACCTAAAGTCTAACTNGCTATCTGCCATTCGGGTTTCCCAGACAACTGCTTAAATCCTCAAGTGTAGGGCTGCATCTCTTTGCGCTTTTCATGCTACCTGACCATGTAACAAACTGCCCATCTCCAAACAGTTGGCCTTGCCCAGCTTGCTGAACTTAATTTGCAAGAACATCTCACAGCTATAGCCAGGTCCACCGTCTGGCTGGCCTCAGGCCCAGTCATTTGAGAAGGCTATTTTTGAATCATTTTTGAATGAACCAATAAACTCAAGGGAAAAAGGGAATCTCCCCCACCCTTTTTTTAAGTGAGAAAGGCAAATCTTTAAAAGCTCTTCCAATGGTGGTAAAGAAGCCTCAGATTGGCCCATACTTATCTGAAAACTACATCTAACCTAGTAATTCTATATAATGCAACTGATTTGCTAGTATCATTTTACAATTCTGATTAGGTTTCTCTAAAATCCTGTTTACTAAATTGCTTCCTTTAAGCTTGCATAGTTACTAATTTGTTTCCAACTAAATCAGGTATCATATGAAAAGATTATACTGCAACAGTGAAAGAGCACTTCAGGGATTATGTTTCATCTAGATCTCAAAATTAAAATAGGGCTAAAATTTTTATAACTACAAAATTCCTTTTTAAAAAGAGACACATCTTAATTTATACACAGGTTTCCATATCAGTAAAATGTCAATATCTCATTATTACATCCTGTGTACAAAATGACCACATCTTTCACAAAGCATACGAAGCAAAGGCCAAAAGACTCAGTGTGGATATCATGTGCTGATTTCTTTTTAATCAGGAGGTCAGTCATGGTAGGATGCCGTTCAACAGTCCGCAGAGCAAAAACAGACTAAGCCTTTATTTGCCAGCTTGAAAGTACAGAATAAGCAATATAAAGGAGGCCAAAAATAAGACATCCAATACTTCGTTAAATTAGGCTATTGGTGTTTTCCTTTGAAAAGATTAATAGCAAATCAAATGAGTAAAACATATACAATGAATAAAAATCTTCAAAAAAGTAATTTCAGAGATTTGCTCAGCCATGTGACTTTGATTAACTTGAATTAG
>NW_007726906.1:413855-414916 GCF_000696425.1 Galeopterus variegatus | reverse complement strand
TAAAAAGTTTATTTCCTTTCATCAAGCTAAAAGAACAGAAGAGAACAGAATATTCGTTTATATTTTAAAACCAGACAACAAATAAAGACTTTGCACAACTAATGAATAAGTCCTTATAACAAACAATTCAGATAGTTTTTATTTTCAATTTTCATAGGTGACATACAGATTAGAAAGAGTTCTCTACTACGAAGAGTTAGCATACTTAAAATATATATTTTTTAATTTTGGCTGAAACTGAACAAAATCCAAGTGTAAAGGAGAATGCAGAAAGGATATGATTCCAAGGAGATCTGGGGTCTGAGGATGATGAGAGAATTACATTGACGGAGCAATAGGACTGTTCTGGTTCACGGTCAATTTAGGCTGCAGCCCACACTCGCAAGAGCACCACATGACAGATTGCAAAGAATGCCAGGGAGACTCCCTTTTCTCAAGAGCTATTTATTATTTACAAAGTTAAAGCCCACATTTGACTAGGATCTCTATTTAGTACTATATCTAAAAAAGAATGAGAACTTCGAAGTATTTCAACATCGATATAATACCATTCCATGCTCTCCTTTCTGTTCTCCCCATTCTTATTTCAAAAGCTAACTGGATACAATGAAAGTAACTTCAGGGGCTGCGGTGGGGAATCCAGCTGATGCTTCCCAAATAGGAAATGCTCTCATCTTCTCTCAATTACTTTTGAAATTTCAATTACTAAATTCAATTACTTTGAAATGCCTACCTCTGCTTCTGCTTTGGGATACAACAGGATTAAAGCATCACTGGTATCACAGCTTAACAATGAAGAGGCTGCATTTCTATAGCACGCTCCTGGTAAGACACTGCTGTGGACAGCACCCAATGACACAGGTGGCCAAGGACTGCATCTGAGGCTGTCAGAAAAGGTCAGCAGGCAGCATGCCCAAAGACCCGGACAGGATCCTTCTAGGCAAATCCTCTTGCCAACCCCCTCAGAAGAGGTGAACATTCCAGAATGACTCAGTGGTCCACGGTAGAAACAATAGTTTTTTTCATTGTTCAGTAACTTCTTAGACAATTGAGAACTTCTC
>NW_007726906.1:387602-413785 GCF_000696425.1 Galeopterus variegatus | reverse complement strand
TTCATCTTTTTCCTTTGGGTAAGTTTGTGTGTGTGGTGAGGAGAAGTTCTCAATTGTCTAAGAAGTTACTGAACAATGAAGAGGCTGCATTTCTATAGCACGCTCCTGGTAAGACACTGCTGTGGACAGCACCCAATGACACAGGTGGCCAAGGACTGCATCTGAGGCTGTCAGAAAAGGTCAGCAGGCAGCATGCCCAAAGACCCGGACAGGATCCTTCTAGGCAAATCCTCTTGCCAACCCCCTCAGAAGAGGTGAACATTCCAGAATGACTCAGTGGTCCACGGTAGAAACAATAGTTTTTTTCATTGTTCAGTAACTTCTTAGACAATTGAGAACTTCTCCTCACCACACACACAAACTTACCCAAAGGAAAAAGATGAACCACCGTGATGTGTCCAAATTGTGGACACACTGTGATGAGGCTCCAGTGGGGAAAAAGGCCAGTGGAAGAACCTATACAGCATGATCTTACACGTGGGTGTTTATGTGAACATAACTGTACGTGTTCACGTGAAGTATTCTAAAATAAAAAATCAACTAAAAAAAACCGTACAGCAGATGCAACTGATTTGCTAGTATCATTTTACAATTCTGATTAGGTTTCTCTAAAATCCTGTTTACTAAATTGCTTCCTTTAAGCTTGCATAGTTACTAATTTGTTTCCAACTAAATCAGGTATCATATGAAAAGATTATACTGCAACAGTGAAAGAGCACTTCAGGGATTATGTTTCATCTAGATCTCAAAATTAAAATAGGGCTAAAATTTTTATAACTACAAAATTCCTTTTTAAAAAGAGACACATCTTAATTTATACACAGGTTTCCATATCAGTAAAATGTCAATATCTCATTATTACATCCTGTGTACAAAATGACCACATCTTTCACAAAGCATACGAAGCAAAGGCCTTCAACATACATATTTTTGCCATATTTTTGTTTGAATCATTTATAATGAAAATGTATTCATGTGCTACGCTTCTGTAATTTTTTATTAAGACAAAACAAAACAAAAGCCCTTAAGAATAAAACTCAAAACGTTGGGGGAAAAAAATTAAGGAACTGACATAGTGTCTAGGACCAAGAAAGAATTCAATGAAATGGTAGGCAGCAAAAAATAAAACAAAGTAAACCACTGTATGGAGAATCAAGAAACCTGGTTTAAATTTAAAATGTGCAATCTTCTTGTTTATGGCATTTCCAGCAATGGACTCTAGGTTCTTTATCCAAAAGTTCCAAAATCCTCCCAGCTCCATGCTAGTCAAGATCCCAGAGAATAGAATTGTGTAAACAAAGAAGCCTAGTTGCGGTAGGGTGCAAGATTAGATGGAACCTGAAGTGGAAAAATGCTTCCTGCCTAGGAGTTGGCAAATTATGGCACTTGGGCCAAATCTGGTCCACCACTATTTTTATAGGACCAGTAAGCTAAGAATATTTTTAGATTTTTTAATGGTTGGTGGGGGAGAATCGAAAGAAGAAAAATATTTCATGACATGTAAAATGATGTGACATTCTAATTTCAGCATCCATAGTCTTACTGGCACACAGCCTCCCCCATTCTTTTATGGATTGTCTATGGCTGTTTTAGCGCCGTATCAGCAGAGTTGAGTTGTTGAAGCAAACATTGTCTAGTCCATAAAGCCTAAACTATTTACTATTTGGCCCTTTACATGAAAAGTTTACCAAGCCCTGATCCAAATGCCTAAAATGTCCCTAAGCTGAAGAGTCACCATAATACACAACAGTGACATGTGTGGAGAAAAAGCTCAGATTCTGGTCAAAAGACATGATTTGAACCCAAGTTGTGTCCTTAACCAAGACACTGTGCTTCAGGATGTAAAACAAGGATATTAACCAAACTTCCAAGATTATTGCAAGGACCAGATAAGAAAAGCACCTTGAAAATTATTAAATGATAATTTCATAATGATACTGTAAGGTATTATTAGTAAGTAAAAGCAAACAATCAACAACTGAACTTTGGTTGAAAATGTGAGGCAAAAAAAGTCTGAAAAGTATTTTTATGTGAAATGTGTTTTTAGAGAAAGGACAAGTAGAGAGCAGGAACACCTTCAAACCAGTTCAAATGAAACTGTGAAAGCCACAGGCAGAACCTGTTCTTCAATGAGTGGCACAGTAAGGCACGGTGTCCCAACTTCAGAAACTAAAAAGTACTTTTCATAGACCTTTGCTTTCTTAAAACATTTCAAAGTTTTGCTTAGTGTACTGTATGCAAGTTTATCATTTACTGAGGCAGCATACCCTCATGGCAGTTTACTTAATCCCCATTTTATAGATAAGGAAACAGAAGCTCAACAAGGATTATGGTTAACATTTTGGGACCCAACCTTGAATCTAATTTAGTGAATGTGATAGAGGTAAAGTGGCCATTATGTAAATTAGAAATGAGCTTTCTAACTTGGAAAAAAAAACAAAAAATCACATCTCTAGGTTTCAAAATTGCAAAAATATATGTAAAACTTCTTCCTATTTTTTTCTTCATATATGGAAAGGAAAGAAAACCTTTTTTAAAAAAAAATTTTTTTTTTTGTCCTTTTTTGTGACCGGTAAGGGGATCGCAACCCTTGGCTTGGTGTCGCCCACACTGCGCTCAGCCAGTGAGCGCACTGGCCATCCCTATATAGGATCCGAACCCGCAGCGCCACACTCTCCCGAGTGAGCCACAGGATCAGCCCCCCAAATTTTTTTTTCAAATAGAAAAAAATTTTTCTGGTAGGACTTCTAAGAACAGAGAGCATTCCTATAGGCAAACCAACACCTGCACTTGGTAAGATGTAAACCTGCTAAGTTTTCCCAGTAACGGTAATAATAGCCCACACCTAGATAACACTCTCTACATGCTCCACACATACTACCTCGGTTAATCCTCAAAACAACCCCAGAACTCAGACACTATTATTGTCCCCATTTTACAGAAAACAAGTGGCAGAGCTGGGTCTGAACTAAATGCCTCACTCACTGGACTCCGTCTATGCGCTCCCTTACTGCGTGCACTGCCCAGCAAAAGGAGCAGGTGGAAGCAAAGAGTCTATGCTAGATTTGCCTCAAGAGTCAAATCCAAGGACCTAAGACCATACTCCAGGAAAACTAGGGTTCACTTATTAGCCTAGTGAGACTCAAAGGGAGGTTTGTTCCAGCCTAAATAGTATAAACAAATAAATGCATAGTTATAATAAGCAATTATTGGTTAAATATTCAAGCGTCAGTGAGTAGGGTACTGAACTTTAGCAAGATGCTTGCATTTGTTATACTCTGGCTCTGATTACGTGTCACTTTATAAATATGGCAATTAGTAATATTGCCTAATCCTTAAATGTTATAAATTTTATAGTTCAAGGAAAAAAAAAAAACAAGGACATTAAGACATTAAAAAGGCCTTTTTTTTTTTTTTTTTTTCCAACAAGATCATATCTCTCCTAGTAAGAAAATTCTTCGGTGGTTTCTATTGTCTATAGAATAAGATGTAATTTTCTTTTCATGATACAGAAAGCTCTTGATAAATCTGACCCTTGACTATCAATTCAGTCCAAAACAGAGGGGAGTTCTTTAGAAACATTTCCCATCACCCCAGGGAATTCAACATTTCAACAACTATTACCACTGCTGCTGCTATCACTTAACAGACACCTACATTACACTGTGCTATATGCTTTACATTCATTATCTAACTTAGTCCTCATAACAGTCATGTAAATTATCATCCCTATTTTGCAGATGAGGAAAATGAGGCCAACTGTTTAATAAGTATGGTTTAAAAAAAGGGGGAGGACCAAATTTTTCATATGTACGGGCAAAAGGTAACAAGACACACAGGAAAAATTTTCTATAAAGCCCACTCAGGACAGGATGTGGAATTTGAAGCTTACAACTGATCCATTCGTCAATGTGAGCAGCTGAGGAGGGACAGGAAGAACTGGATCAGGAAAAGGAAAAGGAAAAAAAAAAAAAGGAAAAAGACAAAATGAAAGCCAGGAAGAATACACCATGAAAGCAAAAAAATAGAGCATTCACTTGAGAAAGAGGAGGAATCATAAATAAATGCAAAAACAAACACCAAGGAAAATCTAGGTAAGCATAAGATAGATACACAGAGGGAGGAAGATGATAGATGGACAGATATAAACAGACAGCTCAAAGATGAGAGTAAATCAAAAGGAGGGGAAAGGAAAATATTTTGGTTCCCTCCTTAAAAGACAAGAAGCATCCACAACAATCTTTGCAAGACTCATTTTTTTAAATGTGAAAATTCACAGGAAATACACATGCATTTCTATTACATAACTTTGTAAATGTGGACTGCATTCCATAAATAAAATGTTGCTCTTAAATCTTCATTCATTGAAAAAGCTTAATAAATGTATAAGATCATATGAACAAAATTCAATTATCTCGTAATACTAGAGTTGGGCCAAAAAAAGGGAAAAACAGTTGCCTAGAAGTGTATAATCAGTTTATTATATTCCTTACATATACCTATCACTATAGTGGTAAGTAAAAACGAAAAAAGGAAAGGATGAAAAAAGTGTTTATACTAAAACATATGCCTATCAGAATACAGGAAAACTATACAGAGAGATGTAAAAGTTCTACCAGCTGTATTATTGTGATAGGATCATGCTTTTTCTCTATTTTCCAGACTTATTATAGTTATACTAAACTATATAGTAAGCTATACTAGTAGTTTAATATAACTACCAATATTATGTATGTACACACACAAGACCATACATATTAATAAACATATGTACACATATATCCCATACATCCCTTTGCTTATGAGATGCTAAAAATACTCAGAAATATAAAAAATAACCCTTAAGTGAGCCACAGAAAAACAAGGCCAAATTGTATATAATCTTCCTCTTAAACTTCTCCTCTCACACTCTATATGGAACATCTATTTTGGCCACTCTATGACCTATGTTTGAAAGTATAAGCCCCAGTGGGGTAAAAGAGTTATAACCATGTATTTGCTATGTCTTAAATACTAACTTAAGAATCTAAATAGAAGCTTCAAAATCAAAAGTGAAAGAGTAGCCAAACTATAAAGTGCTCCCTATTAAACCTCTCGTCAACCTAAAATTAACAGTGGACATTTTAAAATTCAAAAGTCCATGATTTAAATATCTCATTACCTTCCAGTTCAAGCATTATCATTCAAACTGCTAGAACCTAAAAAGCAGGGTATTATTCTAAGGAGAACAATACACTGAATGAATAGAAAAGGATATACGTAAGGAACTTCTGACATTCTTTACACATAATCAAGCTTTCGGAGACACTAAAAATGTATTTTTGCTTCATCTAATGATGATGTGAAGTAAAATGTTTGCAAACAGGAAGTTTATTTCTTCTGATCCGTAGCCTACAGTACTTCCTAATTACTCCCCATGGCAACACGACGATCTAACGCTTCCAGAGGGCTGTGATTTTCCTGACGTAGACGGAGGTCCTCCAGTGAAGACAAGCTGTGAAAAACCAGGCAGGAGAAGAGGAGGAAAGTGTTTACACATTTATCTGCTCTACTCACACCTTGGCTAGAACGGTACCAGCCAGTGAAACACTCAGTGCTGCAATAATTTTGTCTCCATCCTTCTGACAATTTGTTTCATGCCTCATTTGCTATGAAGAGTTAAAACATTTTAGTCAATCTTGAGAAAGCAATTTGATGTTTTTCCAGAGCAAAATGCACAACCTATTCCAACTACCAGGCCACCAGTGGAAGTTCAAACTGTGACACAGACAGAAATCAAGGACTCACCTTAAAACATTATCGAATAAATACTACCCAGTCTCACATTTTCAGTGGACAGAAAATAAAATCAAGTAAAATAGTTTACATGTGCTTGGTTCCAAACAGCAGCAATATTTTCTCTCCTGTTACAAAAAAGTGGGTAACACAGACACCCTCCATGTTCCTACCATCTTTAGACAACATGTCAGGCCCTGGAAAAAATTGCTTCAAAACAGAGAAAGAAATCTTTTCCTATAATAGTGCTATTACTTTTTTCAACCTTTTTAAAATTTCAGATCACCGCAATACGTAAGTACTATTGATAACATCAAAGATAGTTTCAAAAATAACGATGATTCGAGATAGTGTCCTATTTATAGCCATCCAAAATTCAAGCAGTTCGCATTCTGTACTTAAAAAGAGCAGTGCACAGTACTAGTACGTTTACACTGTTTTAAATATTACAAGATGCAACCAGTCTCTGTCCCACAGAACTTTCTGCAATAATGGGAATGTTCTAGATCTGTGCTGCATTTGAGCTATTGAGCACTTACAATGTGGCTAGTGCAACTGCAGGACTGAACTTTTATGTAATTTTAATTTAAAGAGTCATGTGACTAGAGGCTACCAGAGCAGACTGGAGGCTATACAGAGCAGTATACGTTTAATGCTAAAAGACTTTTGGCTGGAAAAAGATTCTTCAGTCACACTAGGGGTCCTAATTCTGAGTTTTCTCTTTAAGAAGGGGGAATGGTCATAAAAACTAAACCGACTATAAAGCTTCCCTTCACATTCTCATCAAAAAAAGAAATGCACTTTAGCTGAAATCTGCTTCCTAACTGGTGGGACACATGGGACATGCATAACAAAAATGGTTGCCACAAGCAAAACAGGGGAGTCCCAGAGGGTACCTTAGAGACATGTCTCCTAGGACCCCAAAAGGAAGAAAATAACTCTCTTGTTTCACCTGATGGCTGGGAGTCTCACTCCTGTGACGCTTCTTTGAGGATTCTGTTCTGTGTGTCTCTCTAACCAAATGATATCCCCTTGGTAGGAAGGGGAGATCTTTCTTCATCAGCTTTTCCGATATGCTTGTAGAATATCAAATGACATAAATGCAAGCAAAAATAAAAAAATCATATAATAATGACAACTTCCACAATATAAATTCAGACTACCTGTCTAACTCTGCTCATTCCAATCACTCCTGAGAGAAAACACACCATCATTATTTGAAGAGACAATGAAATCTGACTGCCTAGGTTCATACTGTGCTACTTTCTAGAATGTGCCTTAGGGCTCCACATATTGTGCCTTTGCTTATTCATCTGTAAAATGAGCACAGTAACAGGGCCCACCTCACAGAAAACGTATATAGAGTTCTCAGCACAGTGCTTGACACCTAGTAACTGTTCAATGAATTATTTTATATTATTAATTATTCAACACTTAATATTTCAGTACAATGGCAAAACAATTGATTTCCCTTTGTGGTTCCAGGTAGCATGAGGGAATTTAACTTATAATCTGTAATACTAAAATGGGACATGTATGTGAGTTATAAAAAGTGGTTTCATTATAAATGCATAGTAGAAAACACATACCTATGTTACATTAACAATTTTCACAGCAAAGAAAAACCTATACACACACAGAGAAAACCGTTTCAGAATTGCCAAGATTTTCAGTGTCCAATCCTGAATGACGGCTCTCAAACACAAGCTTTCAGAGGGGGTAATGATAAAATGTATAATAACAACTTTTACTCCCACTGACCACTGCCTTAACCCAAGATTACTGCCATAGAAGCAGCAATAACCAAAGCTAATTCCCCAAACATAATGACCTCTGTTTTAAGAAGTTTCTCCAGACATCCAGAGATGTCTCCAGCAGACACTCTGGCTGACTCACTACTTTAAGGTGACAATCCAGTCTACCAAAGAGATCAAGAACACCCAACATATATTGGTAGTGTGATATATTACAAAACTTATTTCCTGGAAATGTTTGTAAGTAATCTTTATAGAAATGTGCTCCTTTCCCTCAACTTAAAAATCTAGTGAAATATCCTCCAGCCATGTAGCAAAAGCGCAGTACAAGCTCTGGAGTTAACTGACTCAGGTTTGACTCCTGGTGCCATCACTGACGGCCGTGGTCAAAGTACATGCACCCCCCTGGTCCTGTGTTTTCTTAGAATCTATAAAATGGGGACAGCAAAACCTGTCACCCAGGATTGTTGTTGCATGGGTTAAGTAAGAGAACTCATATCACAAGTACACACTGGGCCCCATCATGCGACAGACCCACCTCAGGCACCAGGAACACAAAGAAGAGACAGGCCTCCCACTCCCACCCGAGCACTCCAGGTCCACAGAAGAGAAGAAAAGGGGCCATGGACAGCGAGGGGCCATGACAAGAAGCACCCAGCACAGCGCCTGGGCACACCGAGCAGCACAGGGAGCAAGAGTTCTCTGCCCCTCTCTTCCAATTAAATAGAAAGTTTTAAAAAACAAACAAAACCCACTCCTCTGCCAGCCATCTCTAAGCCCCCTTCTCATCTCCCATTCCCTCAGCCCACTGCAGCCTGCCTCCTCCCTTACCACTCTTCCCAGGGTCGCCACTGACAAATGACCACGAGGTCAGCCTCCACTCTCCCTGGACATTCCTCTGTGCCTACCACAGCTGTGCCTCCCTCCCCCCAGAAACCCATCTGCCCAGGGCTTCTGTGGAACCCTGCCCAGGTTTTCCATCTCCTTTTCTGGCTCTTTGTACGGTTCCTATTCACCATGTAAATGCTGGTGCTCCCTAAAACTCCTCAGCACCCCTTTCTTCTCCGCAAATGCACTCCCAAGGGCAGTCTCATAAACTCCTCTCCAATGACACCTCCTCCTGAGAGCACAAATGCCTCAACCAGGCCCAAATCACACTCCTCTACTCCACATCCCTATTTTCTTTCTGCCTGCTCGAGCATCTCCATTGAGCTACCCGGAACACATCTCAAACCCAACATGTCCAAAACCACGGCCTGCTACTAAACAGAGGGGATGATTCAACAACAAGAACACCTTCAGCAAGTCACAATGCCACCTGATTTCTCTCTGGGAGTCAGATGGAGAACTGTGTTTGCACCACCTCTTCCTCCCAGCCCGAAGGAAATGAGGGTGGCATCCAGGCTGCCATCAGCCATTTCAACCCGACAATGGAAATGCTACACTTGATAACTGTCCTGTGACATAAGAGGTGCACGCTGAGCATTTGTAAGGCTATAGAAATAATTGTGATAATTCCTTTACAAATTGATTTTTATTGCATATTTTTATATAGCTCCATTACTGAATAATTTTTGAAAGTGACCGATTCTTTTGAATTCCCCTATACTGCTAGTCATCCTACAATAAAGGTGACCATCCCCATATGGACAGCTGGTTCTGCTATCTCTGGGATTAAATTTTACTGAAAGCTAAGCCTTATGAAAGCAGCAGCTGGATGTACTCATTGCTGTATCCCAGAGCCTGTAACACTCTCTGTCACACACAGGTGTTGAAGAGACACCAGCATCTGAGTAGATGTCCCCAGGTATGTGGTGAATGGATGACGAAAGCAGCACAGCTTCTGGCAGTTGCTGGCCATCAATGTGGGGCAGCCTCCTCTGCCTCCAAAACGGCCACAGGGCAACAGCAAAGACAGAAATAGTCATGACTGTATGTCATGAAGCCACCTTGCCAAAGTCACACAACATCTGGCAATTGCTGGCCATACCACTCACCCCCACCCCTGGCTTCCCATGCTCCTCTCCCAGTGTTTTTTGGGGTGTGCGAGGTACCCCTCCAAATGTCTCTCCTAGCAGGCTGGTGTCAAGGCGCGTGAGGCTGGGCTGGCTTCTCACTCCCTCCCCTCGGCGGCCACAAGGCTCTGGCCAGCACGGCTTCTGCCCCTGCCCCATGCTTGGAGAACCTGCCACTTCTCGCCACCTACGTGCTTCTCCGAGGCCTCAGTTCTAACCTGCTGCCCACAGCTGAGCTACTCACATCTCTACTCCCTACATGTTAATATGGCAAAAAGGAACGTTCCCGGGAGGAATCAAATAACTATCATCTATGCCTGAAAAAGAAAAGAATGGCTTTACTCTTCTCCGACAGAGTGAAGTTCATGAGCATTGTGACAGTTATTTTCTTAAGGCTTTTCTCAGCTGTTTCAGAATGTTAACATTCCTGAAAAATCTCACCACTAAGACGAATGATACATTTACCACTTAAGTTCTCTGAAAGGAATAACACAGATAGACAGGTGTCAGCTTTCCAGGCAAAAAACACCTTTTATCATAATGAACAAGATTCAAATGTGGCTGCTAAGACACTAAAAAGATGCCCATTCCCTTCACCAGTTTAAAGAACCAAACAAAATTAAAGGCCCAGTCATAGAGACACGTGGCAACAGTTGAAAAAGCAGGTTACAGGTTTTGTTTTGCTTTTTCTTCCTGTGGGTTCCTAAAAATAGACTGTCAACTCATTTGCTTGAGATGGGTTAGGTGTAGTCAGCATTAACTTCAAAAACTATAAATCTATGATTACCCTAGCAGTGATTTTATTATAAATAATAAATCACAATGAAATATTATTATAAAATAAGAAACAGGAGACAGGAGAGTCTTCATTTAGTCCTAAGCTAAAAACAGCATTATGGAGGCATGTTATTTGGAAATATTCTCAGCCTCAAATTGAGGAGCAAGTGGGAAGTGAGGAAAACACGAGGTGAAAACCCAGAGACCAGACGTGAACAGAGCCAGTGTGCCGATCTTTCACACCGCTCAGACACTCTGCAGAACTGGGTACAGCGCTAGTCTAAAGACAAGGTCATGAGCCAAACTGATTTTTTTAAAAGCTGTAAGATTTGCTTTTATTGACAACTTTTAAAGGAGAGGAATAGTTGGGAACACAAAGGGAAAATCTCCCAGTACTGTACCTTACCCAAAGGTATAACAAGGAAGAAAAAGTCTAAGAGGGTCTTAGGACCCATCCCGACACGCTGAGGCCAGGCGGCCTGGAAGTTCCCGGCTAAGCGAGCAGCCAAGTGGAGGAGGCGCTCCACGGAGAGCCAAAGACAGACAGTCATGCCTGCATGTCATGAAATAACCTCGCCAAAGAACTGCAGGAGTTTTCTGCCTTACATTTGTTCTTTTAACTACGCATGAACGTCTCGATTATTTTAAGATATGCTAATTTTTATGTTTGGTTGACAACTTTCACCACCACCGTAGTTCACTCTGAGCACATAATGAGCATTCAATTTTATTTTGTTGGTTTCTTACTCTAAAATTCTCTCTTCTGGCTGCCTGCACTCCCGTCTCTCTGATCTTCTGATCTCTATCATCTAGCCTCTCTCTTCTCACTTCCTTGGATTCACAGATTTCTGGACTATGGTAACACCAAGTGACCTTTGAGACCCTGTCCAGTCTGCTCGTCCATTCTCTCATCCACATGACTGATTAAGCACCTATTATGTGCTAGACACTCTTGTGGATGCTGTCCACCACCCCAAGAACTTCAGCCACAGCCACACTGAAATAGAATCAGACAGAAGAGAATCTATGCTTCCCTTTAAACATCAACAGACTATTTCACAGCCTCCCTTGATAACTAAAAGCAATGACACAGACTGTAGTAAGGTGTCCCCTGTCAGGTGAATGAAAATTCGAGTTTGATAACACTATCAGAAAAATCACAAAAGCCACCCTCATGCCCCCCGTAGCACAGATTCTTTCCTCCTCTTTGTCTGATAAAGACTATGAAGCCAAAACACACTAAAAGTTCCTCAACTATAAGAACGGAATTCTACATGTCTTAACAATAACAAAAAAGTCTATTTATTGAAATGTTACCTCTAGCCCTTCAATGACCTCTGTGACAGGCAGAAGGGTGGGCTTCCAGGCCACTCCACAGCCTAATGGCATCCAAATCCCTAAGTGTGGAGGCTTGGGAACCTTGTCTACCTCCTTGGGTGATTCTGATGCCCAACAGCACTTGAGAACCACTAATTTAGTGGAAAGAATGTAGGCTTTAGCATCAGACAAACCTGGGTATTAGACAAATTTCCTAATTCTACCAGTTCACTTGTCTATAAAATAGGGATAATGACGATGCCTTGCAAAACCTGAAAGAACTGAAGTTAACACGTACAACGTGCCTGGCACACACAGTATGTGTCCAATATCGATAACTGTTATTACTATTAATGCTTTTTATTACGGCACTACTATTTATGGCTCTTCTAAGTCTTTCTCTGAATCTGCTCTTCTTTATTTGCCAGGCCAAGAATGAGAAGCAGTGCCCTTGTAAGTGGTTTACCAGTCACTCCTGCCTGGAATGAGGGGCCAAGTGTGTTCCCACAACAGGGTCCTACGCAGGCCACCCTTTGGACAAAGCACACAGGCTCGGCTGCTGACTCACCACCGCCTTGACATTTTTCCTGCCTTGTCTGTGCCCAGCTGGCCACTCTCCTTCACTCTGTGCACCCTGTCCTCCCAGGAGGACCACTCTGCACTTGGCTGCTCTGACCTTAATTACATGCCTGCCCTGCTACTTCTCCAATCACAGAATTTCTTTCTGCCTTCTCAGGTGCTGGCCACTCCTCTCACCTCCACTCTTCTATTAATCCAACTCTGCGGATGAGCTTGCTGATCCCTCTGCCAGCTGCACATGAAGATGTGGCACACGGCAGTCCTTTGCCTATGGACCATCGCTCCTCACATCTGCCACAGGAACAAAAATCCTGAAAGCCCTGACATTCTGCATGATTGTGATCACACACTTTTCCCAACTTTTTTATTAGTCTCACATGAAAAAGAAAGAAGTCTTCTTCAGGTCAAAGGACAACTTTGCTCCCCTTTGCTCTGCCATATCCATTAAGCACATTCCCCACATAGGCATCCTAAGGAATAACTTCTTTTGCACCTCACGGAAAGAGGTAGGTATGTACAACACCTCCCACAGCGCTGGTAACAGATGCTCTGATCCTTAATATTTCACAAACTCTAACGTACACAGGAAAAGCTCAGCTCTGAGCGCCATGCAAAAGCACCCATAAATTTCAGACTGTCCTAATCACCCCTTCTTTTGCTAAGAAACTAGGTGGAGTACCACTTCAGACCTATTATTCTTATAATGAGAACTTTCCTTCTGTATACTGTCACATCAACCTAATCAAGTATCATGACTATTATTTATACTGAATTTTACTTTAACTCCAAGTATGTTTATTAATAAAGCAAAGATAAACATTCTTTAAAACTAGTTTTGCCTAATAAAAATTCAAAAATTCACTGTTCGTTAATTACTTTTATTAAACATTATAAAAATAAGAACTCTCATGCAGGTTAAGGTGTAAGTACCAATTCAGTTCAAAATTTTATAGCGCAAAGACAAAAAAACATGCTGCTTCTTCCAGATACAGGTCATATGTTCATCTCTCCAATTTCCTCATGATTTCTGCTTTTGAAATGCTCATCTAAATTAATTGTATGTAAGTCCATGATTGCCCACAATATTAAAAGTATTTAATTCTCAAGTAGCATTAGGAAATAAACAAAAATTCAAAAAAGACTTCAAAAATTTAGGTTAGAAAGGAAGAGGAAGAATAGTGTCAAAACTAATTAGAAATGTCCATAATGACAATTTCCTTTTTTAAAAGGACATGGTTCCAAAACTCCTACACTTATCTATCTACCTCTATATATCTGTTGCTTTTCAGATCCTGCACATCAGCATGTTATCCACACAAGAGACGTGTTCATCCCGGACCTGGCACAAAGTGTTGCCTGCCTGCACACACTGCCTCCCTGTGTTATCTGTCCGCGTTCCATTTGAATCCAATTTCCTTGCATTACCTCTACCCAGGTCAGGGATGAATGGCTGTCAAATTCCCAGTGGAATAAAAAGAAAAACCCTTTCTTCCTGAGGCAGCAAGTTTCAATTCACAGAGCACATGGCTAATCTACATATGTGAAGGTCACGGCACTTCAGTCAAAGAGGTTAAGAATGGAACAGCTCACGTAAGGGGCTGTCTTAAACATCTTGGCATGATGCCCAACAAGTAAGACTGTTGAAAAGCAATAGATAGCTTCTGGCAGCAGCACGGGGAAAAATATTTTGATCATGTGATGCCGTCTGTACACGCTACCTAGTTTATTTCATGTGTGAAACTTTGAGAGTCCCTAAAAAATACCACACACACAAATCAAATCCAGATTCGAGCTTTATCAATTTAGCCATGCTGGTACACCTTCCTGTTCATAAAATACATTTGTATGGAATTTCTAGATTCACCAAGAATAAAATTTCAACATATTGACAACCAGTTGGCTCAAATACTTTAACAACTGATTACGACTTCTGTGCATTAGTTTTTCAATGAAGCATGAAACTGCTTGGACCAGGAAAGGGTAATTTCACCAACAAAAAAAAAAAGAAAAGAAAGAAAAAAATGCCTTTAGGTAATCCAAATATAACTGTCTTAAATAAAATACATCTTCTCCATTTCCTTCATTCTTCTCTCCCTCCTCACTAATATAGCAATATGAAAAATTATAGGCACTTACTGAACAATAAAAAACAAAATGCAAAACTTCTTTCCAAGTCCCATCTTCACTAATCAATTGTAGAATAAAACACTAGGGCTTTAAAGTGTTCACAGTTCTGACAAATACCATAATGGAGGAGGAAGGACAAAGTCTTGCCACACATAGAAGACACCAGGTGAACGGGGAGAAACCAACTTTCACAGAGCGTGTCTCTGCCTGCTGTAAGCATGGCACCTTTCTGAATGTTTTCTGTATCAGCCAAATAAAATTAAAGGGGGTTGGCACTAAGAGGGTGGGAAACAGAGGATTTTCAAACACAGCAAAATCATAACAAGTGTGACTACAATTTTTAAAATTTTTCAACAGTTAACAATAATAAACTATTTGTTTAGGAACTGAAAAAAATACATTAGAAGCAAAAGCTCCATTTCATCAATTTGGAAGCTGTCTGCCTACCGCCAATTTCCCTCAACTCAAACTTTAGACTGGTTATGAGGCCAGAGTTAGTCAATCCACATTTCTAATTAAATGGAATTGTAAGCAAAATTAAAAGATCCCATAAACTAACTTATTTAATTAATCACTGGTATTTACTTACTCAGTAATCTAAAGACATCCCTTTATGCTAAACAATAAACAAAACATTTAACAATTTACAAATATTCTCTGGATTTCTATTTATCTGGTACAACGCCCCTAACACCAAGGTCACTAAATGTTTGTTGATGGTGGTGAAATTAAATTCTTTGGTTATTGATCTTCTGAATTTATTTTTCCTTACCAGTTAAAAAATATGACTATAAAAAAAAATTAGGAAAACTACAGCACACATTTAGAATTGCTCAATAACTAACTTTTCCTAAACAATTGGAAAGGTAAAGACATATCAGGCAATAAAAACTGAAATGGTCTGAATCAGAAATAAGCTTGAGGGCTGGCCCGGTGGCGCACTGCTACAGTGCACCGCTTGGGAGCGTGGTGGCGCTCCCGCCGAGGGTTCGGATCCCACATACAGACCGGTTCCCGCTCACTGGCTGAGCGAGGTGTGGGAGCAACACCGAGGGTTGCGATCCCGTTGCCGGTCCCGGTCCGGTACAGGCGCGACACTGAGGGTTGCGATCCGTTGCCGGACACGAAAAAAGACAAAAAAAAAAAAAAAAAAAGAAAGAAGCTTGAAATATTAACCTATTTGTTCTGAAAGGAAAGATGAACAGGCTGTTAAATTAACTAACAGAGAATCACATCTAACTCATTTTAATTTCTTATCCATGAAGAAGCATATTCCTTTCGCACTCTAATAATAAAGGCAGTATATCAGAACCTTATAAAGTCCACTCCTCACAAAAATTCCACAAGTATTCTTTCCCATTATTTTAGACATGAGGGAACTACAAACTGCAGAAAGGTGAGGGAACGTGCCTGAGGTCACACAACTAATAAGTGTCCAGTCTTCCAGTGTTCTCTAACAAGCCCACTTTTGGCTCTTGCCCTAGCCCTGCTTCCATCCCCACACCTCTTCACTTGGTTAACTTCTGCTCATCAACCAAGTCGGGGCCTACCAGACCTCATTTACTGTAGGAGCTTCCTGCTCCTACCCCCACCACCAACCTAATCTATGTGAAGCATCCTCTAACATCAAAACTCCCACTGGAAACCTTTACGCCATAGTATGTAGCATGTTTACTTGTCCTTAATTGCTGCACTGTCAATTTATCGAGGTCCAGACCCTGGCTACCAAGGGAGCCCATCATCCAACACAGTGCCAGGCACACAGTAGGTTCTCCCCAAACCTGTGTCTCCTGTGCCTGACGCCCATGCTCTCGTTTACATGACACAAAACTAATATAGTTATAAAGCCCTGACATACAGCAGACTGTTCAATAAGGTGAAATTAAATAAACTTGAATATTAAATCCTTTGTGCTAATGATACTGTGAAACCATTTCTTTAGCAGAAAAATCACTGTACGGGGCCGGCCCGGTGGCACACTTGGTAGAGTGCGGCGCTTGGGAGCGTGACGGCGCTCCCACCAAGGGTTCGGATCCCATATAGAGCTCCCCAAACCTGTGTCTCCTGTGCCTGACGCCCATGCTCTCGTTTACATGACACAAAACTAATATAGTTATAAAGCCCTGACATACAGCAGACTGTTCAATAAGGTGAAATTAAATAAACTTGAATATTAAATCCTTTGTGCTAATGATACTGTGAAACCATTTCTTTAGCAGAAAAATCACTGTACGGGGCCGGCCCGGTGGCACACTTGGTAGAGTGCGGCGCTTGGGAGCGTGACGGCGCTCCCACCGAGGGTTCGGATCCCATATAGAGACCGGTCTGCTCACTGGTTGAGCGCGGTGCGGGCGTGACACCAAGGGTTGCGATCCCGTTACTGGTCACGAAAAAAGACAAAAAGGAAAAAAAAAGTCACTGTATGAATAACACCCCAAACAAAATCCAAATTAGGATCACTTTCTCATCAATGTCCTCGCACTAATGAACAATCTTCAAGTACACTGGCCTTCCACATAAAATAGTGAAGACTGACTGAACAGATTTCCTTGCAATTGATATTGCACATGAATAACATATTCATTAGTAAACTTTCAGTACAGATAAATTATCAACGACTTTTTAAATACTTCTTAAATGATGCACTTTGAGGGAGACAGTCTTTTTGCATAAGAACTGCAGAAGAATAATGCAGCCATTCACTTTAATTTCCACTTTGTAAAACACCAGGAGTCTATGATAATTCACCAGGGGAAATTATGGATCATATGTTATATTTACTGTTTGTATCTTAAGCACTAAGTGGTACTCAGTATTTGTTCTTAATAGAACTAAATTTTGTCTCTGATAGTTTTATAAATCTCAGTATTTAAAAAAAAAAAAAAAAAGGTTCTTCTATGGTCAAGGCAGGCCTTTGACCTTCTTAGATTTGACATTCCCTGTTTTGACTATCTGAGAACAGTCCTATCCCTCGATGTGTAGTAATTACATCTTTGCTAAGAACCAAATCTGAACATATATTCACTGAGGTTGAAGCAGTCACAGAAGCAAGTTACTCAGCTAATCACAGACCAAAGTCCAGCACCTAGAAGCTCCAAGAGACCTAGTTTTAAATTTTTGAAACTTTATTCCTTTGCAAAAAGTAGTTCTCCTAAAAAGCCAGTCCTTTTTTGAAAATGACGACGGTAGAAAGGTCTAAGAGGTATAAGAAAGGAATGATTCTTGGCAAGAGAACAGAATTTACTAATTAATACTAAGGATGGAATATTGAATGGGGTAGCAGCGTGGGTCCAAAGACCTCGGCCCACCATAGGCTCTAACCGTAAACCAAAACCAACTTTTGTAACTGCTGAGCAAGAGCCCCAATCAGTACAAAACTACATTTTGTGAGGGAAATTACGGTGGAATGCTCAAAATCTGTGTATTTGCACAGGTCTCAGTTTATATTCACTAAACATGCCTGGGATCTAGTGTAGTTTAACAAGCTGTTCAGTGGTGCATAGCTGATTAAGTAATACATATTTGTTCAAAAATTCAAAAGCAGCACAGAATTTTGGAGCTGGGAGTGGCTGAGGATCACCTGATCGATAGAAGCAAGGGCTTGCCCTCAGCCACACCTTGAAGCATGCCAGGGCCAAGCAGAGAACAAGAAAGCAAGCCCACTGGCAGGAAGGCAGGTGGGCGAAGAAGAGAAGTGCCACGCACAGATGTTGTGGGCTTTATCACATCAGCGACCTCAGTGAAGCGTTCAACCCTACCCAGCAGGCAACATTTCATATAAGGAAACTGAGCACAGAGAAAATGGGCACTGAAGCACACAAAAGAGCCAAGGTCTGACCAACTCCAAGCCCACGATCTTTCCATTACACCAGGATGCCTCATAATATAGTCTTATTCTCTCAAAAATCCTCATAATCACAGAAATAAACTCATATACATCAAACACACCAGCCCCCTCAGAAATGTCTGCCTCTTCAGAAAGATACTTGCTCAGCAGTAGCAATGTTTTACATTTCTATTTCCAAGGTCATTTATAATTCACTGGGTAAAGAGAATTTATTATAAAAAATATGAACTGGAAACAGAAAATCTAAAGGACCTTAAAATGGATTTATAGCTCGATATATAATCACTAATCTTAAAATTTATTTCTTAAAATTTCAGAAATTAGATGCCAAATTCTAGATGAATTTTAGATTTGCCAATCATTTCAAAATAAGGCTATGAAGTATGCTGAGTGGTTTAACTTCTAAAACGTTCATCACAAAATGAAACAGGAGATACTAAGAATTCTGGAACTGCCTCCACTAATCATCAATGCCTCGCTTTCTGAAAGGTTTATTTCAGGACCTAGAAGCAGTAGCTGAATTTACTCCTCAGCCAGCATACATTATCTAAACAGTTACCAAAAATACCCCAGCAATCTAAGTATCTTCCTAAATCTGAGCAGACTGTTTTAACTTTTTTTCCAAGAGTCTATGTAATATAGAAAACTGAGAAAAAGAAAAAGGACCATTCTATATAAATTTCAAAGTGATTACATTCTCCTTCTTTTAGTTATTATTCTCCACACTGGATCTATATTTTGCTCTGGCACAAGGCCCGCAATTGATTGATAAAAATGGAAAAAAGTCATAGATCACATCAACTATATCACAACAACCTCCAATTACTTGTTTTGCCAAAATCCACTCCCCATCCTGCAAAAAAGCAGGCCAACAGACTGCTGACCCACATGGTTGCTATTTGCATTTTATTTAAAGGAGTCAGTACTAAGTCAATGATGCCAAAAATACCATGACCCAGGTACAGTGGGAGCCAGTTTTGGCAGCATCTCTGCATTTATCTGCACACAGAAGCAGCAGTGGTCCCCAGACCTCAGCTATTGTCTGTGTCTGCCCCAGGACTGATTACGAAAATGGGTGCTTGAAAAATATTTGCTAACTTTTTATCTAGAGTAGATATTTATCTAACATAGACCTCACAGCATACACAAATCCTAAATGTTTACATGTTAAAGAGACAATTGTTGCTTCCCAGTAAATACTCTTAAATAACAGTTCCTCTGTGCCCTCTGTAGAAGCTGGTGCTAAAAGTACATAACTGATTGTATGAAGATGTGAAAATGTATCAGCATCAATAGCAGCTCAAATACAATTCTAACATTCAACACCAAAAAAATCCTGCTCATAAGAAAGACTAACCAGGATCTAAGAAGTATCCCTTCACAGCTGCCTCTAAAATTTAATTGAAAGGTCAGTCATCATAATTTAGTAATTTTTCCATGTACAAAGAATTTCTGCAGTTTTAGAGAACCAAAAAGTAAAAACATGGGAGGGAAACACAAATTGGGGGAGCAGAGAAAACTATGAAAAAGGACACAGCATCACCTGGACTAATGGTTGTTTGCTCTCAGCTGGGGGGAGAGGATGCCCAAAAACTTAAAACACAGAAAGAATAGAAAAAAAGAATCACTGTAAACGACTTTCACTAATAGCAGACAGCTAAAACTAATAACTTTTTAAAAGAGGTTACAAATGCAAAAGGTGAGAGAAATAAGAAAAGGGAAAAGGGATCCTGGTAATAGCTCATTTGCACGCCCTATTATCTAACAAAGTCCCAAGTTTCTCTCAACAAAATACCCCAAACCTTTAAGCTTTAGAAAGGTTCCAAAAAGCTGCTTTTAAGTTTTTAATGACCTAACTGGCAATGAAACAACTAACCTACACCTACACAACACACACCTCCAAACAGACCAAATCTATGAGGATTACCCCATAGTTAGAGTTGGGAGGAAGTAATGGACCAATAAAAAATAGAAACAAACAAAAACACCATTAATGTTCTGCTGAAACATCTGAGGAAGAATTTACTAATAAACTATGAAGTGGCAAAATTAATGGTTATAAAAGAATTATTTCACTAATACACATTAGTAACTAACAATTTTAAAGTCTGACATAAAAAAGGAAGAGAAAAATATTTTTTATTTCACTTTGGAAAGATGAAAAACTTCTGGAGATGGATGGCGGTGATGGCTGCACAACAGTGCGAATGTACTTAATGCCACAGTACGCTGTGTACCTAAAAATGTTCAAAATGGTAAAGTTTATGTTATGTATATTTTACCACACACAAAAAGGTACATACAGGTAATTTTTTAGCATCCCATTACCAAAAAAAATGTGGGATTGTAGTTTAGGATTTTCTTCTAGATTTCATCAAATACGGCTCCCTTTCAGAGACACCAAATAAAGACAGACATGTGAGATCCTCAAGATTCATCATCCATCAAGACATTGAGAAGTGCATCCCACAGAAGACAGTCAGCAGGGGCTGAATCTCGTTCATTTCAAAAGGACTGTCTTGCTATCACAGATCTATTCCAGATTGTGCTGCCATCTACCTGGTTTTAATAATGGCAACAAGAGTGTCTATCCGTAAGCCATATACGTTTAAGACTTTAGGGCTTTAGTCTCTTTTCTAGCAATAAATGTCATTCAAGAAACAAATTCACTTCATCATTAGTTCATCTGTCAGACTTGGTAGGCTTCTAATATTCTTGGCATTGATCCATACAGAAGTGGGTTTGAAAACTGTCTGTTGGATCCTATTCAAATAAGTAAATGCAAGGAAATAGTTTTCTTAGAATTACTACAAGTCAAAGACTTTGAAAATAGAACATGTTTGGTGAAAACTGGAAAAACACATACTCTACTTTGATAAATTAACTCAGTCACTCAATTGAGGTGAATTAATAAACTGAAACTATAGTATGTGTATATATACACATGTGTGTACGTCTCTCTCTCTCTCTCTATATATATATATATATATTTCCATTTGTTCAGATGTTAGCGTAAGGCAAAGTAAGAGAATACTTAAGGACACTTAGGTCATGATAACTAAGTGATACCTAAATCATTTTCTTTTCATCAAATTTGTAAGAGAAAAAGTCACTAAAGTATATCAAGTTTTTAGATCGGAATTAATTCACTCGATCACCCAATTAAACCAAAAAGGGCCACTTGATCTTACATAAATAGCCTCCAAAATGGAAAAAGCAATGCTGTATAATAGGTCCACATCTATGATATATAAATACACTCTTGGTGGATTAGCAGTTCTGCCTGGTACTTCTCCCCCACACCACAGGCATCTGGGACTTGGGACTTCTCATCCTCATGAATGCATACACTGCAAGTGTGCGCCACCACTTTGCATACCCACAGAGAACCTGCAAAAACCTCCTGTTCAAGAAAGGACAGGGTGCAAAGGCATGCAACCAAAAACCACCCAATTTCAAAAAGGCCCATGAGGTGGATATGGCCCTTAAGTATAAACAGCATTGTTAAATGTCATAAAACTTTTATGACATCCATTTTGAAAATCTAAATATTTCCAAAAAAAAAAAATGAACAGAATTGAGTGCTATTAATATTCATTTTCAGCCTCCATAAATTTAAGTAACATATGACAGCTCTACCAAACATATCAACCTCAAATTCACAAGTCTACACACAACCCCCCAAAAAAAGTGACACATGAAATATGAGTCCCTTTTGCACAAATACGGATCAAAGCACATAGATCCATGACCTGAGCAGTGTCAGTCTCCTACAGAGTGAGAAAAGCCTCCAGATTTGGGACACCAGCAAAAAGCTAATACAGTTTTCTATGTCATTACGTCCAAAATTTACACACACACCCCCGTCAGTCTTCAAAATAAGTAGAAAAATTTCACAAACTCCTAACAAATTTTAAATCAAACCACTCCTCTCCTAGGAGAGGACAGGGTTAAATAAACTAAATGATTACCTTTTTGGTCTGCCTGTGACACTGGTATTTATCCTAGGAAAATAAGTGTTCTTATTACATGAGAAGTCATCTTTTTACACCCTGCTACAAATTATAAAGAAATAACATCCATTAATAAGAAATAGAAGTAGAGCTGAAAACTTAATCCCATTCTATTACACCTGTTTTCTTTAAAAGGAGTCTGTATCTAGTAAAATTATCAAATGAGTTTATATTAAGAGTCTTCCTCTACATTGTCTTGTATTTTTGAAATTGACTCTCAAACAGGAATTAATCCTATTTTTATACCAGAGTGAAGATGTTTTCTTCAATTCTAGTAAAGAAGCACAATATTTAGAGGTTAAGTACATTAGTAAAAGTGCCCAAGTGTGAGCTACATTATGTCTATATCTATAACACAATTCTGATACAATACGATGTTGAGAAAAATAGGAACAAGTATGAAAAGCCTTGCCAAAAACTCATTACTAAATATAGACAAATAAAACCAAAAAAAAGGGGGGGGGTAGTTTAAGGTTCCACATTATAGACCCAAGAATAAGCTATTCCCTGGAGTATACACTTATTGATTTAATATTAACATAAACATAAATTTAAGTAATAGCTGTCTTAAACATGGTTGCCACTTAAAAAAAATTTTCAAAAGTAAGTAGCACAAAAATCAGGATTCCCGAAGAAAACAATTTTGAGCCATGCATAATTTCATCCCAGATAGCTTAGATAAACAGAGAACTGCAGATATTTTTGTTATGTTTTCGTTTTTGTTTTTTAATTGATAGGCCTTTTCTAGGAACCCGTTACCAAGTCCACCTGTTCTAACAGCCATCCATGCCCTGACAAATACATAAATTTAGGCCACAAAAATTTCTTTGTAAGATTTAAATATCAGAAAGCCCAAGATTTCATTGGGAGGGGAAGTGAAAGTGATGCTGTGATACAATGTATCTTGTACACAGTTTAAGGTAATCAGGAACAAATTTGTAGCTTCCTGCTTTGTAAGCCGGCTAATCACTCTTCTTCTATGGTAAATGAGGCTTTTTTATTATACTGTTTTATGTTCTATAAAACTAAAGTTAAAACAACATTAATGGAATTCAGTACGAATGAGGACATCATATAAAATATTGTGTATGTGAGTAGACCTCAATATTCCTTTTGAGACTGCTCTATGTGAATACTTATCTCACAAAAATGCAGTAACAAACTGCAATGTAAAATGGCTTATTTCACTTTTTAAAAATACTCTCCTTCTATAATACATGCGTAAGTTTTGCTCCAAATTACGAAAACATTTGCCACCCAATATAAACCATTTCCTAAAATCAAAAATGAAACCAAATATATTAAAAGCCAAAAAATGTTTATCATTTAACAATGTAATTTAACAGTATTTTATGACCCTATAGTCAGGTAGTAATTTAATATTTTGGACAAATGGCTGTTTCTTAGTATAATTATCATAACAAATACTAAATAATACTAGTCTTCCAAAAAGAAAAGGGGGGGAAAAAAAGAGAGAGAGAGAGAGAGCATAAAAAAGACACATTCTACATGTTATACGGTAAGGTACCTAAAAAGAAATCTGTGAATCTAGAATCTAGGTCATATGATCGTCAATTTTTCTCCCTCAAAAATAAAAAAAATAAATAAAAAGCTATTCCCAAGGGTCATACTGAGGACATAATGGATTTACTCTCATTCCCAGAAAACAAAATACTTAAAATGATTGGTGCCATTAAGAAATAATACTCTGAAGTAACATGGAGCTACATCTGCCTCTACCTTCATTTGTTTCTAGTTTACAATGATGTGAATTTTAAAACGCTCCTTTAAAAGCAAGCTGACAAAACACAGCTTTTTAAAATTAATTACGTGGATTTATTTACATGAGGCTTCCCTATAATGATTTTACTTGTGTGCATCAAAAACAAAAATTGAAATCACAAGTTTTTAAATCAAGAATGGAAAAATATATTATCATTAAAAGTAAAACTCCATTAACTAAAGATGTGAACTCAGAGGACACCAGTGTTCAGCCTAGGATTCGCATAATTATTTGTTACATGCAGCCCTTCACTCACTCTGACAAGGCCCTTCTCTAAGATTCGATTATTATTAAAATACACCTTCCTAAAATAAATGACCTGAATAAAAATATATATACAACCACTGTTCCTCCCTTTAACTGATTAGAATTTTTAAAATGTTCACAGCAAAGACGTCAAATTATTTGGAAGAAACACACCCAGTACAACTTGCTTGTAATACAGTTTCCCTATTCCACTGTGTAAGCAATTCAAATAAGGCTCACATTACCTTATCTAACAAAATAATCAAGGAAAAAAAAAGATTCCTGGGGCATTTCTGTATTCTCCAAATCAGAAGCAAATATAAAATGATTTCAGTTTCCCTATTCCACTGTGTAAGCAATTCAAATAAGGCTCACATTACCTTATCTAACAAAATAATCAAGGAAAAAAAAGATTCCTGGGGCATTTCTGTATTCTCCAAATCAGAAGCAAATATAAAATGATTTTCAGTATGTCACAGGAATGTCTATTTTCCCCCTTTGAACTAATTGTCGTCAGCGAAATTGATTTTCTCATTTCATGTTTTTCAAAATATGTCAATTATAACTAAAACTCCTCATCCACACACATTCAGAAGTGCTAAAACACAAATAACTAGAACTATACCTTCAATCTTGTTATAAGGCTAATTAAACATCACCAAAAGATATTGCTGCATATCAGAATCTTGAAATTTTTAGTTATATTAAACTATGTGTGTTGATACAATTCAATTTTTTTCATAGTTGAACCTGTAAAGGGCAGACTTGTACAAAAGCTTTAGAAATCCAAAAATTAGCAAAATTCATGGTTTAATTACTTTTCAAGGCCATATCCTCTGCCTACAATTAAAGTCCATGATATATGTAGCGTGCATGGTGCAAGATTGTCACCAAAGATCTGAATTCTGTAAATGCTCAGGACTGGACACCAGCGTAATGTTTTTCTGTATTTAATCCTCTTATTAAAACTGATTCATAACCATTTAAGCTCTAAATAATGTTCAACCTTACATCTGCTTGTAATAGAGCTCAGTTATTATTTGTGGCAGGAATTTTTGTGACTGTACTGCTCAGCACTTCTATTTACATCAGCAGTGCTAAATGCCCAATGGTGAGAGGGGAGCCAATCAGATGGCAGATTAGATGTCAACTCAGAGGCAGCTGTCTGGAGACTATTACAGCCAGTTTACCTCCACAATTCAAATTCCAAACCTTGCAAAGGAGATCAAGTCAGTCCTTAGGCTCAGCCTACTAGCTAGAAACAGCAAGAACACAGGGCACTTCCTAATCGCGCTGGAAGACTTGGGCGACAGCAAAATAAAGAAAATACAAATAAAAACGATCCAAAAAGACCCATTGTCCCCGGTCTGCTACCTTACTGGATTTGCTGAATAAAACGTATGCCTAATCCATGACCAAAACAAGTTCAATTGATCCGGAATGTGCTCCTTTAACAGGGCCTCTCTGTTGAAGGTGACTCCTTTCAGGCAGCCCGTAAGCCTAATAATGGATTTGCCCAGCTATTTTTAGGAAGAAACCAATATCTTTTCGAATATTTTACCTCCACGTCGTTGTAAACGTTCGTATTATTCTTGCTAGTAAACATTCAAAGATCGAAGAACGCATCGAATATCTCCGGACGGCTCTGCGTATCAGAACACCCCACTCGGTTGTCACAAAGTAACCCCCTTTCCCTGCCTTTACCGTGCAAGCCGAGAGAGAACGTGCCGTGGCTAAAGGTGGGAGAAAGTTCCTCATTCTTTCCCCAGTTAGAGCACATTGTTGGCGCTACCCGAGCGGATCCGCTCAGCGTTCCCCGCAGACCGTGCTGGCCGGGAGAGCCTATTTCGTTACAAAAGCACCGAGTCGCCCCCACCGCCCCGAACGGCTTCCTCGCGGGGGTGCCCTGGAATCTCGACCCCGCTCCGGAGCAGGGGGATGGGGTGGGGG
>NW_007726906.1:359497-386624 GCF_000696425.1 Galeopterus variegatus | reverse complement strand
CTCGCGGGCTCGGGGCCGGGGCAGGCGCGGCGGCCGCTCGGAGCGGGGCGGCCTGGGGCAGCCCGAGGCTGCACTTGCCCCCCGTGCCTCTGTCTCCTTGCCAACCGGGCGTTCATCTGTTTGTTTTCACGTCTAAAAGGAACGATACAAAGGTGGGAAACGAGTCTGACGAGCAGACAAAAGAGGGAGTAGGGCTGGGGAACAAAGTTATCTGTTGGCCTCGGAGGTTGCGAAGAGCCGATGGAGAAAGGAAATACTTAGGCGGTCTGTACAAAAGCACGGTCTCTCCCAGGAGTTACGTAATTTTTCAGAACGTTAGCCTCTGTGCCTTGATTTCCGGCCATCAGCGTGATTCCCACAACTTCTTCCAACTGCAAAATTAGAAAAGATTTTAGGTGAAGGTTAGCTGCATTCAAAGAGAACTGTGCCCTGTACACAGCAGGTACTCAATAAATGCTTATGATTGACTGCACTTTCCCCAAAGATAATATTTACAGAGCTGTTTTTTAAAGCACCTTAGATATGTGTTAGGCTTATCGGTGAAAACTCAGAGTATTCCCAAAGGAGCATTTTTCTTACAATGCACTTGGATGCCCTCTCTCAAACATGTGGAGTGGTGTGTTATGCTCCAAACAACTTTCACGTGAAAACGTAACTATTGGTGCCATAACAGCGACAGCTAAGGTTTATCTCATATCTTCATAAATCTATACACCTTTCATCATATTTCAGAGGTTAATAGGCACAATTAACCCTCTTGATATGAGTTCATTTCTAAGTAATGTGAAACAAACTTTTAAAATGATGTTATATTTAATAAATACAGGATCAATATAACATAAAACAAATCTAATCCTAAGGCAGAAATGTTCTGTACTTTACTCTCTAAAAAATAGTGTCTATTGTTTAATCACTTTATAATGTTTTTATTATTCCTAATTTATTACCTAGTAACATCCTGAATATCTTTAATAGCAATACTTCTTAACCTAAGCAAATGGCTCAGTTGTACTAGTGTGGATTCAGTTTTCATTGGGAGAAAGCATTTAAAACCAGAGCTTTCCAGAGGTCACACTGGCAGAAATAACACACATGATTTTGGTAGAGTGTAGTTTTCCAAAATCATTTCATTCTCCAGTTTTTCATAAAAACTGTCTTAGTTTATTTCAGCTGCAGTGGTTATTTGCTTGACCAAGTGTAAATATGCTACATGACTAAATAGAAAACGATTGATGGAAAAAACTGGTGACTAATTGGGGAGAAGGGAGGGGGAATCAGGTGCACACCCAAGGGTCATTACAGAGTACAGAAACAACAAATTGCAATTCTATGCAAACAACTGTAAAACAAGGGTATATCATCATGTGTAAGAGAGAATAAGAGAACCATAAGATGAATTCATGCCAAATCATTCATCAGTTTTTGCCAAGAGAATACTACATCTTTGTTAGTGTGCCTTTTTGACATTTTTCCCTGGATTTTCTCCCTTCATATATTCAAATTCATACTAATTATATACATTACACCATATAAGTTGAATTTCTAAAGTTTTTCATAGGCAAATATAAATATATGTCTGTTTTGTGTTTTGTGTCTATATACATATATTCTAAAATCAATTACATATTTATACTTCTAGACACTTATGTCAAACAAAATATATATATAATATACAAGTGCACTTTTTAAAATTGATAAAGTATGTCAAAGTCAATTCATGCAAGTGTAGACATATGTTGTGGCTTATTTTCACAGCTAAGCCGAAAAGGGAAAATGAGTCACCAACTTCAGCTATGGCCCTTTTCTTTAAAATATTTTTTTATAGCTTTAAAAAAAAAGGTACATAAGTCAAAATTCTTTTAATTCCATTTGCTTTAGCAAGTCAACTAGAAGATTGGAACCAAGAAGCTATAAAGTAGAGCGCCCCCACCCCAGCACAATGAAATCAGTCTACTGTAAAAGGCGACACATGCCAGTTTTTCCTCCCCAATGGCAGATGCCACACCCTAAAGCAGACAGAAGGCACTGCAGCCTGTAAGAGAAGCACAACACAAAGGCGGCAAGACTTGGTTTTGTCTTTTAAGCCACAGAGAATGCTGAAATGCCTTTTAAATAGCATTTTGCTGAAGATGAGTATTGGACTAATATTCATTCAAGTTATACTTTTCGAACACACCTCAGAGAAGCAAAATAAAAGCCTCTTGTAGTTTCATTTAAAAATACAGGGCTTGATAAAGAAAATAGCTATTTGTCAGGGGTCTGTTGTAAAGTGATGAAATAAGCTCACCTTTCACAAAAGCACAACTTCAACTATAGATTATAATTTCTATTGTGTCCCTTGCCTCAATTATCCTATGTGGCAAATCTTCCTTATTGTTTCTTTTTGATGAAATAAGGCACTAGAAATCACTGCATCCATTTTTCCTAATGAATTCCTTAATTTTACACCTCTCCCCTAAATTTGAGACCACAATGACAACTTTAATAAGTTATTGTAACCACAAAGAAGCCACGGAGGTGAAGGCCCGAAAGCTGCCAGTGGCTGGTCTGCACCCAAAGCAGACCTCCCATCCACAGGGTGCTCCCCAGGCCTTCATGTTTAGCCAGAGGATTACCCATTATTTTGTTAAACATTCCTTTTTGGTTACAAAAGAATTGTTTTCTTTTTCTTTTTTTTACTACATGGAAATATTAATATTCAAGTACTCCTTTTGAATAAGTTTTAGGGCACTGAATAAAAGGCTCTTCAACTTGCCCACTTAAAGAGGATTGAGCCAGATGGTAGTTAGGAATTCCACAGTTCTGTTCTTTTTGCTTCATCATAGCCCATCATACTCTGTTTGCTTTCAGATTAGTCCCTTTTTACTGTCCCACTTATTTATCCAATGCTGAAACTATCACGATTCACTGCTCATCATATTTCTCAGTATTCTTTACGTAATTTAGAAGCAATTTAGAATAAAGCCCCTGTCAAGGTTTTACAAATAAGAACTATTAAAGAATAAAGCTTTGGATACTTGCTTTCCTTTTAACAGTTATGAGAAATGCAATGAATGGGGCTAATGGGATTTCCCTACTGATCTTGGTCAGGGACTTAAAAAAGCACTAAACAATTGTCCTTTTCACTTGTCCGATTTAGACGTTAGCAGTGAATAACTGAGCCAATACAATATGTGGGATATAGCATTTGATTTGAAACAAGTATGCAAATTAACCATGGCCCACAAGTTCACAATACAAAACAATTAGGTAGGATTTGAAAAAACCTAGGCAAAAAATAACTTAAATAAATTTGGGAACTATGACAGATAGCAGCACTATTAAAATTAAGTAGCACTAAGAAAATTACAGTGGGGATAATAAACCTGCATAGGGATAAACTATACTTACTCATTCAACAATTTACCTCGAGTCTACTTTGTGCCATGTCCTGAAAATAAAAAATATTACCTTGGTCCTGTCCTTAACAGTGGAGGTAAACAATGAACAATTACACTAAAACATCCTGAGGTCTGCCCTTCAATGTCATGGAGGATTTGGCCAGTAAAGAAGCAAGCTCAGACTTCCCCAGCCAACAGCATTTCCTGCAGCTGTGCCTTGGCTTTCAGTAGCGGCACCTGACCCTAAATCCTCAATCTGACATAGCTCTGCCACCACTGTTGAGGCTGAACTTCCAGAACCTTAACTGAAGTTTAACCCTCGTCTACTACAATTTCTCTCCAAACTCCCTAGAAACATAGTAACATCAGTGAAGTAAATAAAGAAACACCTTATCACATTTTAAAACAGTGTACTCTTGTCTTGGACTGTCCACGTTTTGAATAACATGTAACATTTTTATTACAGCCTCGTTCATAACTTTTCTATAACTTTTAGACGGATGTATGTTCAATGGCATTTGTTTCCTTTTATTTGCAGTATTGTCCTCATTCATTTTACCGTCACTGAAAATCACTTACTGAGCACCAGCTAGTGCTTTTCAATGTTCTACTACATCATCTCACATAATCATTTGTATGGCACCTGTCATTGATAACCTGATGCTTGGGTAAATGCGCTTTATAGATAACTCCAATCTAATTCCTCAGAGACAAATACTAGGGTAGTAAACATACTTGAGATCATGTATAATAATCAGATACACACAGGCAAGTCCTTTGGAGGTCTAATCACCTCGACTTTCTGGAAAGGTTTCAGTGACTTATCTGAGGGCCTTCTGGGTCTCTCGCAGATGTGAGTAATTGCATCATAGTACATGTAGACTAAAAATAAGGCTACCTTTCAAGCACAATAAATCCCAAACAACAATAACTCGTGGATTAATGTAGCACATTCCTGATTTTTATTTGACTCAGCTTATATTCCGTCACCCTGTCCCTAATTCATTAAGAGAATCAGTGTGCATTTTAAGGGTTTATTGACAGTCTTCTGATTGTTCTGGTAAGAGCCAAAGTCTTGGTTAATGCTTATTTTACACAAAATCCCATAATTTCATTGAGGAATTTGCTTATTAATGCATCCCCTAAAAATGCTCAAGTTGTTAAGTACAAAGATTTTTCTTCTCTCCCTAACTGAAAGGAATGTTCCACATTGCAACATATTATTCTTAAAACTTAAAATTCAGTGGGCTGTCCTTGGCATCTTCTCTGACCCTCAGGTGACTCCTCTCTCAAGCTTTGCTTCTCTATGTGGTGTAGGCGACTGACCCTCCTTCTCAAAGACCATGTGTGCTAAAAGGTTTCCCTCCCAAATCCTAACCCACAAGGAGCAGCTGTCAAGGGGACTTCTTGGTTCAACCTCATTCATTCATTCAGCATATAATTGCCAAGTGCCTATTCTGCACTGGCCCTGTGCTAGGCTCCACAGCCACCACCATGAGCAATACAAAATAAGAATTTACTGAATTGAATGTACCTGCTAAACATTAATCAGATGATCACACTAAAAAGTGTGTAATAGCAAGGAGATAACGAGCTCTGAAGGAAAGACAGGGTTCTGTGATGGAAATAGGGAGGCTGACGTAGACTGGGGGCTGAGGGAGAGCTCCCCCAGGGAAACGTGGCTTGGACTGAACACTGGAAAGCGAGGAGAAATCAACCAGGTGAGGAAGGGGAAGAGCATCGGGACAGCAGAAGGCCAGTGGGGCTGGGAAGTGCAGTGAGAACAGGTCAGGCGTGCCAGGAGTGGGGGACCACTGTTGAGATGGGGACTGCTGTGCTGGACCCACACGCCCCATTAAATCAGGGCTTGAGTCCCAAGAGCAGTGGGAATTAACTGGAGCATCTGAACAGGGAACAGACACCAGATCTGGGTTATGGCCAGAACCTACTGGCTGCTGAGAAGACACAGTGGAGGGAGAGCCAGAGTGGATGGTAGTTAGATTGGGAGTCAGGCCCCAGAAGGCCAGGCTGAGGCCTCTCCAGCTGGGGGGCTTGACCATCCTCATTTATTGAGGCTCCCAGTACGTTAAGATATTAAGAAATAATGAGAGGATCATAAAAATTACAATGAATGATTACATATTGTAATGATGAATAAGCTAACTATCCTGATTTGAGTATCACATATAGGCAAATATCAATAGTCAACTTGGTACTCCACAAATATGTATAATCATTTATGCTTCAATAAAAAAATAAGAAAGAAAAATTCGTTTAATGCTTACATTTCTTAAGACAGCATATTCAGCCTCAAAAATCCAATGCAATACAAATGTGCTTTTCACAGAATAACTTTTTTTTTCTTTTTTTTTGGCTGCTGGCCAGTATGGGGGCTCCAAACCCTTGACCTTGTTGTTATAACACAGTGCTCTAACCAACTGAGCTAACTGGCCTGTCCTCACAAAATAACTCCTCAGATTTATTTATTTTTAATTAATTCGTGGAGCCTTACAGGCAGTGTAGTCTGGTAATAGATCACAAGTTTAAAAACAAAAAATATGATGGACATTTTTTAATCTAGTCATGTATCTTTAGGATTAAATGTGTAACCTTACTAGATAACACCACCAAAATCTAAATTCAGATCTCTTTGTAAATGGCTCTCCTATTATCTGTTATGATCAGGCATGGTCCAAGTGAGAGATGAGGGATGGTGGAGTTGGATGCAGGAGGAGGGACCATGAGGATGAAGATGAGTGACTGACCCCAAAGAGTCTGCCACTTAAGAATGTGCAGGTTGTTCACAGCTCCGGGCCGAGGAGATGGGTGGGGCTGCAGTTCAGCCTGATCCTTGCTTGCCACCTGTTGAGTCCTGGCACAGAGCCGAGTCCACTGGAGGAAGGGTGTCTTTTTCTAATTTGTGCAAAGCTCCATGTATGCTTGCTGTTGGCCTCCATGAGAGAGAGACAGTGAGGAGACAACATAGGAGGACTTGTAATAGATTACAGATAAGGAGGTGAGGGATTGGAAGGATTGAAGTCTTACCTCTCACGTTTTCCTCTCCACCCCTTCCGGGCCCAAATCAATATATGAAGCAGCTAGAAATTCCAGCTTGCATCTCTCCCGTCCATCCATTCCACCCTCTGCCTCCATCCTACCCAGTTTTCTCTACCCACACCCTACTGCTCTGAATAGCCAACTCTGCTCAGGATAGAATCTTAGAGCTAAAGAAAGCTTAGAGGTTTAAGAAGCTGAGGGCAGGCCGGCCCGGTGGCGCACTGGATAAGTGTGCCGCTTGGGAAGCGCGGCGGCGCTCCCGCCCGAGGGTTTGGATCCCACATACAGACCGGTTCCCGCTCACTGGCTGAGCGAGGCGCAGGAGCAACACCGAGGGTTGCAGTCCCGTTGCCGGTCCCCAGTCCGGTACGGGGGCAACACTGAGGGTTGCGATCCGTTGCCGGACACGGAAAAAGACAAAAGACAAAAAAAAAAAAAAAATCTTCACCCTTTGTGTCCTCCCCTACATGACCATCCCAATACCTCTATCCCAGATCTTCTAGTTTTCAATTTTCATTCCCTTTTCTTTCAGACCTCTGACTAGTTGGCTAGGCTTGGCACACTGACTTTTAAGGCCACTTCTATAAATGTCTGTGATGTAGCAATCATCCATTTTTAGCTTGCATCTACAAATAGACGTACATAATGGGTCTCCCAGGGTGCAGAACTGTTGGTCAATTCTCCCAACAGCAGATTCTCTAAGATGAAATTCTAAGCAGTGCATTGCCATGGCTGCCAAAGTATTCATATTGAGACCACAGACAGTAAGCATGAATTCAATAAATCAACATAGCAGGAATACCCAGAATAAAATAGAGAAAAGACTGTGAACTTAATGGCATTTCTGGCCTGCTAGATCAACTACAAGATCACTTATTTCTGGATTTCTGGTTAGGTAAAAAATGTCTTCGTCTGTTTACTGAAATCACTTTAATCATTTTGTGGCCTGAGAGCCTTCCCCAGTCTTATCTAGGAATCTGCGAGATTGAGATGATCCATGGAAAACCTTTCAAAACAAATGAGCCAAATTCATCAAGACACCTAACCCACGCGTTACAACTAACTCCCCTTCCTAGTGCCGCCTGTTTGCACAGCACTGGGCATCTTGCTTGTCATTGATATAAACAGTGCCTCTGTCCAATATGACTGCTTGTCCCCTGTAGTTATGCAATGTGGCTGCCCTGCTTTTTCTCATTTGCCAGAGAACAGAGCTATCATCTGCAGTCCCTGAAAGGGGGCATGAGAAGAAAGCAGAAGCCTAGGTCAGGAAATGCCTGGGCCTGGGCAGTGTCTTTGTTTTGTGTCATGACTCGGCCTTCTGCACCTTTCCACAGGTGCAAAACCTTAGGGCAAGCCAGCTGACATCTCTGGAAAAGGAGAGGCAGCTCCAAGAGCTGATGCTCCCGACCTGCAGCGCACAAGTCCAGAATAGAGAAAACCTCAGCCAGAAAGAGTTGTATTTAATCAGTGAACCAAGCCACTTCTAGGTCGCTTTGAGCTTTATAACTATTATTATTTTACCTTTATTATGTTTATGCTGTGTCCAGCACTTTGTGTACATATGGCAAAGAAGCCAGGTGCCTAACCCAGTATCTGTTCTTCCCACTTTTAGTAATAGATATCCCAAGTTTTAGCTGGGCACATTGACCACCTGTTAAAAAAAAAATTAAAAAGAAAGAAAAAAAAGGCTACATTTCTTAGACTATCTTGGAGGTAGGTGTGCCCACGTGCTTACATGGAGATTTTGGGCAGGCTCAGGTACTGTCCACCTCTAAACTTTGTTTTGTAAGAGAGAAATAAACTTCTATCTTGTTTAAGCTACTGATTTTTTTGCTTTGTTTTGTCTTGGGGTTTGGTTTGATTTTTTTCCTTTGTCTTTTTTCTTTCTTTTTTTAGTAGGAAACCAAATCTAAACCTAACTGAAAGAGTTCATTATGGTTTCTCATATAATCCTCACAACCGCCCTTTTAGAGTTAGGTAAACCTCTCAAGCCTTGATTTCTTCCTGTGTAAAACAGATAATATTGATACCTGCTTCACTGGGCTTCTGAGGATTAAATGAAATAATTCCTGTAAAGCTCTGAGCACAGTACCTGGCACATCAGAAGTCTTTATTTTATTAAGAACCTTACATCTCTAATTAGATTATCAATTCCTCAAGGACAAAGTCCCTGTCTTCAATTTCTCTTATATCTCCTGCCACACTCAGACCAATCCTGGGTCCATGGTGGGCTTTTAGTACTTCATTGTCAAGAGAACTTTGTGGCTGCAAACAAACATGCAAATAAAATTATTACATTCGTTTTCAAATTAATTGTTTCTTTCAATGCAGAGAACTGATGTAGCTTAAGCAACAATGATTTCTGTGTGGCTACTCATTTAAAATAAAGACAGTATCCCTAACTTTTTTTTTGGTCAACTGGCTGGGTAGTGGGATCACACCCAGGGTGTTATCAGCACCGTGCTGTAACCAGCTGAACTAACCAGCAGCCCTCTTAACTTCTTTTTCATTCACTTAAAAGGTAGAGGAAATTTTTCTTAAAAGGTCAGGTATAGCTATGACGGTAATGTAAGTGCTAAGCTGTGTCCAGAGTGCTACTTCTCTCCGAAACCGACTCCTCGTGCCTTCCACCTAGAGAGGAAGATGGGAAATCATTATTCTTGTTAGCTCAAGGAGCACCATGTGGGCACGAGGCTGTAGAGAGTGTTGCAGAGTCCCTCTGAGCGTGTTTAACACTTCAGCACATCACCATAAGTCTTGGTCTATACTAGTTCAGTGTGGCATTTGTTTACAAACAACATGATTATTAGTGTTGATTGGTTTCCCATTGACCCCCACAGAAATGATGCAAAATATTCACCCTTTTCTAAGGCATAGGAAAACTCCTGTGGTTTTTGAAACCAGACCAAGAACACATGTAGAAAAGCCCGTGGATTATTTTAAGTGAACTTATTTTTTTAATCTCATTAACTTTTCACCATATGCTGTTTGTTTTTTATATCCTGCATAGGCTGAAAAGTGAAAATAGACCAGGCTTTTGAGACCGGCTGCACCGAGCTCAGCCAGTGAGCGCACTGGCCATCCCCATATAGGACCCAAACCTGCGGCGGGAGCGCTGCTGCACTCCCAGCGCCACACTCTCCCAAGTGTGCCATGGGCTCGGCCCATTATTAAGGGGACTTTTAAAGATAACTTATGAAAAAAGGGTTTTAAAGCTCTGTATGTTCCACAACTAAGCAACACAGGAGGCAAACAGGAAACTGCTTCCCACCACATGAAGAGAGTTTTACCACCGGGGGCATCAGGATCTGTAGGAAGAAGGTAGATTTACACCCCAGTTCCACCTTTACTGGTTGTGCAAGTTTTGGCAATTTACTTGATCTTGTGTACGTGGCAGTACATGAAACACTAAATGTCTACTTTGTGTGATTTTGGGGGGGGAGAATTAAATAAGAGTATATGTTAAGGATTTTACATATTGCCTGGAGTTGAATAGGTGAAGAAGTTTTGTGTGTATGTGTGTGTGTGTGTGTGTGTATCAATTTTAAATAGAATAAATGCACATCATGTGATTTCAGGAAAACCAGGTATATGCTACTCAACCTCAAACATTTCTCCTGCTACATAATTAAAATCTTTCCATTAAAGATTTATGGATTTATTCACCTGTCTAAAGGCCTTGAGCCCTGTCAAAATTCAAATTTATTTATAACAAATAATATCTTAAACTGTTATCAGTTATTTACACCCTATTGTGAATATATTTTGGATCCTTTCCTGAAAGCCTGCTATGATGCAGGAGGAGAGGAGATGAGAAAGGGGACATGGGCCCCAGAGAGAAGGTGAGGAGTGACTGCAGCATGTGGGGAGGCTGCGACACTGGGGACAAATTCTATTTAGTGCACAACATACCCTCAGACACAGCCCTATATAATGACAGGCTGCAGGTATGAAAAGGAGAAGATACCTAAATGTTGAAAACATTGTTTTCTACCCAAATGATTCAGCCCTGTGGATTCTCACCCCATTTCCTAAAGGCTGGACCCCTAGGGTTTGTCATTGCTGACAGTGTTACACTTGATCCTGGGTGGATGAAGGTGGGTGCTGAGAGGCAGGGGCAGGCAGGGGGGCCTTTCCTAGGCAGGCCCAAGTTAATTCCAGGATTCTGTGGCTGGATGGGACAGTGGATGAGCAGAGCTTTTTTACTTTGAAGTCAATAATGGAGCACTGTGAGTCCCCTACACTACAAAAGAACGCTGGTGCCAGGAGGAAGGAAAGGCGGCTGGTGGCCCTAGGCCTCTGGAGCCCACATGGATGCCTTTGGCTGCAATGGTATGGATTGGGGGATGGAGCTTCCTACCCAAGGGGGTGCTGAGGAGAAGAGGATGGGGGAAGAAGGAAGAAACTGGAAGGGAGGGAAAGGAAAAGGGGAGAAGAGAGGGGAGGATAGAATAACAGAGAGACAGGCAGACACCATTACTAGACACATCACTGGGTCTAGGAAAAAACAGTGTTGCAAATTACAATTTATCCTTAGATACATTTATGATTAACTAGGCCAGACCCTCTTACTAATGTGAAGTAGCTCATAGAAGTCATAGAAACCTTAGGCTCAAGGTTTAAAGTGTAGAAGATGAATGAAGACTATCTTAGCCTTTCCAATTAATGACCTTTCCTGCTGACCTTCCAGGGAGAATACCTTGGACAGCCGCTCCACTGCCTCCACCATATTTCATAATCCCTGTCACCTTCCGATTTCTAGCCTCATCTGCTCACTGGAAAATTTCCACCTGTGATTTCTAAGGACCTTCTTTCTTCTAGGAAACTCACTCATCTTTTCTTGGCTTTCCTGTGCTTCAGTCTCAGAAATATGTACGGATATCTGAAGCATGGTGTTCCATGACTTTCACTGTGCTCCTGCTTATCTAAGCTGGGGCAAGAGGTCTATTTACATGATCTAAGCCCTTCTAGGTGCCAAACATGTATGAAAAGACTCAGGAGTGTGGGTGGGATGGAAGTTTCAAGGATGTTGGACTGTCTTTGACCTGAAAAAGACACCTACTGGCAGAGATTTCAATCCTTACCTATAAGAGGAAGTGAGTGGACCAGGCGGTGGCTACTGATGGCTCTTCTCCCCACCTGACTTCCCTGAGACTGTTCTAGCCTGAAGCTCCTTCTACATGTTCCCTTTTTCCTTCACCGGCTTTTCCTCCTAGCCACGGCCCCCAATGCTGAGGCAGCTCCTGCTCCTCTTCCTTCAGAGCCCACTTCCCCGAGGCCCTCCAGCTCATGCCGCTGCTCCTCGGGACAGCCCCATCCTCTCTGCCCTGCCCCACTTTGGTGGGTTCTTCTCTCTGTGCCTCTGGTCGTGTCATTTCCAGCCACTTCCTTCAAAGTGTGGCTCACAACCCACCCTCTTTGAGAAGACGTTCCTGATGAGTTCCATTCTTAATTCTTCACCCCAAGGGTCTCTCTCATACCGCTCTGACTTTACATTGCTACTTTTCCTGCTCTTTCCCACTGTTTGGTAAAATCTTCCAAAACTCAGAACAAATATCACCCCCTTTGTGAAGCCTTCCCTGATCACAGTTCCCACATACCCAGTGGAATAGTCACCTTGGAGCTATGAAACCAACTTGTGAGCATCACTATTTTAGCCCTTATTATTTTATGTTGTTAATATTTGTGTGTTTATGTTCCCAGTCCTAGAATGAGTGCTCCAGGAGAGGACCTCATATTTTCATATTTCCAGGGCCTAGCATAGGACCTGGTCCTCCAATGTATGCATGACCTCTGAAACCAGTCAGAGTGACAATAGGGCAACTCCCCTCCTCAAGCTGGTACCAATGTGACTAATATATTTGAGTGTCTCTGATATTTCCTGAGTACCCACAAGGTCCCTGTGCATAAGAATGTATCCTTAGTAATCCAGTACTCTAAGAAAATTCAGCAGAACTCTTCTCATGTCATGACATGGGCAGCGAGTTCCGGAAATCACTTGCTAGAGCCGTGTTTTTGCAAAGTTAGAGCCAGCTACTCTGTGCATCTGAACACATTTCATGGGGGTCCAAGCAGGAGCGAGCACATGAGAGATCACCCTCCTGCTCTCGGAGTTACAGGACTCCCAGCCTGGCCTCCTCAGAGTTCTTATTCACAAAATACAGAATTTTGCCTTGCGACATTACGAAAGAAAAGTACTCTGCTCCATGAAATGAGAGTCAAAAACTTAGAAACAGCTATCATGGATTGCTTTAATGATTCCCAGCTATCAGTGGGGGGGTGAGGTCTGGGGCAACATGGGGGAAATAAGACTTTTGTGAAGAGGAGCACACATGTCACTTGTAACTGGCATGCAAAAAGACTTTGTGGCCACCCTACAGATTTAGGATTTTTTTTTTTTCCTTTTTGTCTTTTTTCGTGTCCGGCAACGGATCGCAACCCTCAGTGTTGTGCCCGTACCAGACCGGGACCGGCAACGGGATCGCAACCCTCGGCGTTGCACCCGCACCTCGCTCAGCCAGTGAGCGGCCGGTCTGTATGTGGGATCCGAACCCTCGGCGGGAGTGCCGCCACACTCCCAAGCGGGCCGGCCCAGATTTAGGATTTTTTTAAAGGTGCTCTAACTTAAAAAGCTTTCTCACTATACTTTCGAAGAGCTCAAGGTTATTAAATTATTAGATATAGTTATTAGGTATTTCTTTGCATTACAGAGAAATAAAATTACTAGCATGATTGATCTAAAATAGGCTAACCGTTGTTGAGTTGAAATGTATTTTCAAATACTTTGATTTAACATCTAATTTTTTTTTTTCATTTAAGTATAAGATGCTGTTATCTGGCATGAAATCTTGGCATTGTATTATTCTGTCAGGATCTGATTTAACTTCTTTTTTTTTGAAAAAAAGTTTTAAATTTAAAAGTTTTTTGGGAAATACATAGGCAGTCTCCATATGAAAATTCCACAGCGAAGGTGTCTGAAAGTTCTGCAGCAGGAACCTTGCGGTGAATGTGGACTTTCTCTCCAGCATAGACTCCCGGGAGTCCCCGCACAGCCAGGACTTGACCTTGGCATCATTTTCCTAATGGTGAGGACCGAGAATGTCCTGTATATTCAGAAAAAACATGTTATGCCTTCTCCAGTGGCTAAAGTCAGCTTTTAGCGATCTAAGTACAATTGAAATAGAAAAATATATATTCATCTGCATAAACACTTATTGAAAATATTGGAAACATTTTGAAAAATATTGGAATTTATTGGAAATATTGAAAATTATTGAAAATAACCCAGACCACTCCTCTTCAGACCGGACCCCCTCTGGCCGAGGCTCTGCGTAACTCTCATGATTGATCTTCTTCTTAGTCTGCTCATTGTACTTCACCCAAATATTTGCACTTTCTTTCCATCACATCCCACATGTTGCAGGTAAGTATGTGTGAGGTGGCAGCCAAGGGGCTGCTCGAGATGACAGAGTAGACAGGAAGATGTTTTTCACCCAAGGCCAGGTCAGCCTCGGTCATAGGGACCCAGGGACTGGACAATGCCCAGGGGCCATGTGGTTCTTAGGACATCAGTCAGGATTTTAATTTCCTCAACTTTCTCATCTACACCAGCCAATCTAATGCATCACATCCAGAATGCTTCAGTTTGGGGATACATAACTAAGCCTACATAACTAAACACAAAATGGTTGGGGCTACGGTATTCCTTTTTTTGAAAGGAAAGAAGAGCCATTCCAAATAATAAAACATTACTTAGTGAGGGCTTTTATAAAAGTACAATTTGCCTTTCCTTAGACTTCAAAATGACACACTTCTCATCAGGCTGGCAACAGTCTAAAAATTTGACCCCCTCTGTCGGTGAGGCTCTGGGGAACAGGCATTCTCTTATACTGCTAATAGGAAAATGGATCAGCTCTTTCAGAGTGATTTGTAATAACTAACAAAGTTGTCAATGAGCTCACCCTTTGATTCAGCCACTCCACTTCTAGGCATTTACCCTACTACGCCTTGTAAAAGTACAAAATGACATATATCCTGGGTCATGTCTTGTGACATTGTCTGTAACAGCAAAAGACTGGAAATAATCCAAGTGTTTGGCAAGAGGCTTTGTACAAAATAACTGCGGGACATCCACACCGTGGAGCGCTCTGCCACCACGAAATAGAACGAAGATTTCTAGCTGTTGGTATGGAGAAATCTACAAGATAGTTTTTTTTAAAAAAAAGTATATATAGTGTGCTGTCTTTTGTGTAACAGGAAGGGGGTGTAAGAATATGTATACATTTTTGCTTTTATTTGTTTTAAAAAAAAACCCTGAAAAAGTAACTGTCTGTTGGGGGTGATTTTCTATAGAGGGTGCAGGAGAGGAAAATGCAGAGGAGGTGGAAGTGGTACTCCCCGCATATACCTTTCTATATATTTATGACTTTTGATTTGTGTAAATGTAATGTATGCTCTAAATAAACAAATAAAACTAAAACTGAAAAAATTCCATTCACCTTCCCCTGCTGGTTCCCCTGCTCTGGCTCAAGCGAATTGGGGTTGGTAGGGTGGCATGCGGTGGACTTCAAAAGTCATGGCCTGACGCTTTGAGGCTGGACAGCCATTCCCCTCTGCAGCTGGCCCTCCAGATCTATGCTGTACCTTACAGCTAAGACCCAGTCTTCACTTTGCTCACCAGTTCTGCCAAACACATCCCTGTCTTGTTCCTGGGATTAACCAGCTACTGAATCCTGCCTGTTACTCTACCCTTCTGAGCCTGGGGCTCTTCCTTGCTCCGACTGTTAGTCAGTTATACTCTTCCACCTTCTGTTGGGATTGGGATCTGGTCCCTCAACTCTTGGCTCATTGCTGTGGCCTTGTTACCTGCTGAAAGTTGCACTTGATGTTACCAGCCTGCCTGGATTTCCAAATATCAGCTTTCTCCTTACTGAAAACCACCTGATGCCCACTGCTTACCAGAAATGCCACAGTAACTGTAAAAACAGCTGTAGCTAACATTAACCGAGTGTGTGCAGTGTGACAAGACATGGTGCAGTGGACCCTGGTGGACTATCTCATTTGATCTTTGTGAGGATCCTATGAGGTAGGTAATATATCTGTTTTACAGATAAAGACACTGAACAATGTGATGTAAAATAACTTGGGTAAGGTTAAGTAACCAGTAAATGGAGAATCTGGGATTGGTCACAGGTATGTTTCACTCCAAACTGGAGAAGTCTCCAGCTGGATCACCTTGCAGGGAAGTCCTGTGGCCAGTGGCCATGCTCTCCAAATCCTGGGCGAAGCCTGCATTGCTTACCTCTCTCCGTGGCCTAGGCTGAATTTGGTAGTGTTAATTTTGTTCCCAACTCAATAGATGGGTCAAATTCCAGGGTCAGACATTGCCAGGCTGTTCTACCACAGTTAGTCCCTCTGTGCATATCCAAATCATAACATACCAACCATTTCCCTACTTCTCTTGCATAGGGACTACCAATAATTCGGAATGGGACATGCTAAGTATGAAGAACATACATAAAAAATATATTATATTTGATAAGACTTTATTAGGTTGCCTGCCTGCCTGCCTTCCTTCTTTCCTTCTATAAGAAAAACTAAAAAAAAAAAAAGAAAAAATTCTTCTAAGGTCTTAGGAAAACTGTATTATCTAGAAAAGAGATGTTTGTATTCCACTGAAAGTCCATTGTGAGAAATTCTTACAAATTTTGTTATACTGGAGATATTTTGGTTCTCTACAGAATGTGTTTAATTTATTACAAAGTTTTCTTGAAAAAAGCAGGGACCAGGAGGGAAATATTCAGACAATATACTGAGTGAAGTTTGGTGTGATATTTCTGGGAAGTATTCTCTATTTTCCTCCCACTTTGTAATTAGATTTTAGAAAATCCTTGACTTTTTTTTTTTCCTTTTTGTCTTTTTTTTTTTTTTCGTGACCGGCAACGGATCGCAACCCTCAGTGTCGCGCCCGTACCGGACCGGGACCAGCAACGGGATCGCAACCCTCGGTGCTGCGCCCGCACCTCGCTCAGCCAGTGAGTGGCCGGTCTGTATGTGGGATCCGAACCCTCGGCAAAAGATTAATTCATTCAGATTAAAAACTCAATGAATAGTTAAATCATCATGTAAAATCAGCCAACTGAAAAATAGATCTGAATAAGTCACCCATAATACAACACAGAGATAAAAAGATGGAACTATAAAAGAGAGGTTGTGAGACATGGAAGACAGAATAAGAAGTTCCAATAGGCTTCTAAATAGGTGTTCCAGAATGAAAGTTGTAGAGACATACAAAGAGATAACAGAGGAAGAGCAACACAGTACTGTTATAATTCACATATTGTAAGGTTGCTTTATGTAGAAAACCCCAAATTATTAGAATTAGCAGAGAAATCAGTAGAAGTAACAAAAGAGTTTAGCAAGATAGATGCAAAATCAATATATATTTTTCTGGAAATATGTTGTTTTCTTCTAAATTTTCAATTTTATTGGCATAAAGGTGATTAAGAGCATTCTCTTTTTAATCTCTGCTGCATCTGAATTTATGACACTTTTATTTATTTGTGCCTTTTCTCTTTTTCTCATTGGAGTTTCTCCACTTGGTTAGGCTTTTCAAATATTTTGAATTCTTTGAGCCTCCCTATTATTTGTTTTCTATTATTTGACTTCTATTTGATTGATCAATCGATCATTTATATGATGGTCATTTATTTGGTTTCTGCTCTTACATCTATAGTTTTCCTTATCCTACTTCCTTTGTGTTTTTATCTGTTGTTCTTTCTTTAACTTTCACATTTGGAAATGTAGCTACTTTATTTTTAGCCTTTAAGTATTAAGGCTATACATTTCTCTCTGAATACCATTTTCTTTCATCCCACAATATATCTTTTGTATAGTAACTGAGATGGGAGATAAGAACACAACCATATAAAAATAAACATGGATAAGATACATAAGGGTAATTAGAACTTACACCCATCCATCACATCATACACAAAAATTAACTTTAGGTGAATTAATGAGCTATATATGAAATACAGCCGTATAAAAGATTAGAAGTCAGTATGGGAGAATACTTGAATGACCCAGGGATATAAACATTTTCTTAGACAGGAAATAAAAATTGAAATCCACAAAAGAAAAACTGATAAATTAGGTTACATTAAAAAATAACAACATCCATCTATCAAAAGACACCATAATGACAATGAAATAAATGACCAGACTGGGAGGAGATATTTGCTAAATATACAACTATCAAGGAAGGGATTAGTAACCTGAATATGTAAAGAATTCTTTCAAATCAATAAAAAAGACAAGCCAATTTTTAAAAAGGGTCAAAGGAATTACACAATTGTTTTATGGGAATAAATACCAAACATAAGTGACCAATAGATGTACAAAATGTCACTCAATCTCATTAGCAACCAGAAAGTTTCTCTACTTTGTTAGGCTTTTCAAATATTTTGAATTCTTTGAGCCTCCCTATTATTTGTTTTCTATTTAATTGACTTCTATTTGATTGATCAATTGATCATTTATATGATGGTCATTTATTTGGTTTCTGCTCTTACCCCTATAGTTTTCCTTATCCTACTTCCTTTGTGTTTTTATCTGTTGTTCTTTCTTTAACTTTCACATTTGGAAATGTAGCTACTTTATTTTTAGCCTTTAAGTATTAAGGCTATACATTTCTCTCTGAATACCATTTTCTTTCATCCCACAATATATCTTTTGTATAGTAACTGAGATGGGAGATAAGAACACAACCATATAAAAATAAACATGGATAAGATACATAAGGGTAATTAGAACTTACACCCATCCATCAAATCATACACAAAAATTAACTTTAGGTGAATTAATGAGCTATATATGAAATACAGCCATATAAAAGATTAGAAGTCAGTATGGGAGAATACTTGAATGACCCAGGGATATAAACATTTTCTTAGACAGGAAGTAAAAATTGAAATCCACAAAAGAAAAACTGATAAATTAGGTTACATTAAAAAATAACAACATCCATCTATCAAAAGACACCATAGTGACAATGAAATAAATGACCAGACTGGGAGGATATATTTGCTAAATATACAACTATCAAGGAAGGGATTAGTAACCTGAATATGTAAAGAATTATTTCAAATCAATAAAAAAGACAAGCCAATTTTTGAAAAGGGTCAAAGGAATTACACAATTGTTTTATGGGAAAAAATACCAAACATAAGTGACCAATAGATGTACAAAATGTCACTCAATCTCATTAGCAACCAGGAAAATACAAATTAATTCTTCTATAAAGTACTGTTACAAATCCACAAAACTGGCGGAAATTGAAGTCTGACACTATTGTGCATTGGCAGGGTGTGGAGCAAGGCAATCTCTCATAGACTGCTGATGGGTATGTAAATCTGTACAATCACTTTGGAAACCAATGTTGCTCCATGAAGATGCTCATACTCTATGACCTAACAATTCCACTAGGCATAAACTCTGTAGAAACAATTCTGTTTCACGAGGCATTTATGAAAATGTTTAAAGCAGCACTACTCCTACTAGTAACAAACTAGAAGCAAATTAATATCCCCTGACAATAGGATGAATAAAATATGGGTGATGGAATACTAAATATAATGAGTATGAATAAATCATGAAGATGCTCATACTCTATGACCTAACAATTCCACTAGGCATAAATTCTGTAGAAACAATTCTGTTTCACGAAGCATTTATGAAAATGTTTAAAGCAGCACTACTCCTACTAGTAACAAACTAGAAGCAACTTAATATCCACTGACAATAGGATGAATAAAATATGGGTGATGGAATACTAAATATAATGAGTATGAATAAATAATAGCTGTACCCAATAACAGAGAAGAATCTCAGGAACATTATTTTTAGTGGAAAAAATTGAAGAGGAACATATCCAGCGTTAGTCCAAAGTACAGTTTTAACCATGCATAACAATAAAAAAGGATACTTCAAAAAGCTCATAGAAATATTCACATTATCTTTTAATTCTATTTTCCATGAACTTTTTGAAGTACCTCGTATTTTCTTTGTGAAACTACAGAGAAGACAAAGAAATGATAAATATCAAATTTAGGATAATGGTGGCTTCCAGAGTGGAAGTAGATGGGATTAGGGAAGGGCACAGGGGAATCCAAAAGTAATGGTGTTGCTCTCTTTGCTCTTTTCCTACACTTGATGAGGACATAGGTGTTGTACTATTATTCTCTTTTCCGCCCATTTTAAAAATGCCTTACATATATTTTTAAATATTGTTTTGTATCTACTCAGTATTTCTTAAGAACAATGCAAAAAATAGAATGTTAAAGAAGGAGACTTTTTCAGGATTGAAAAAGAACATAAATCCTCAGGTTATAAAAGGCCATCACTGGTTAAATAAAAACAAGTTCAAACCTAGATAGATGAGTGAAACTGCAGAACACAAAAGACAAAGAGAAAAGGCAGGGAGAATAGACAGATTGCCTTCAAAGGAAAAAGTTCATTCCTCTGCCACAATAACACACTCCAGGAGTGAAATAACAACTCTATGTGCTGAAAGGCAAAAAACAATACTGGACAGAATTCTTTACCCAGCTGTTTCATTCAAGAGTGAGGGCTAAATAATGACTCTATTAGAATTAACATTAACAGATCTTCACTGGAAGAACTATGAAAAGACAGCCATGTGTCACTCAGTGATGAGGATATGTCCTGAGAAATGCAATGTCAGGCAATTTTGCCCTTGTACGAATGTCACAGAGTATACTTAAACAAACCTAAATGGTATAGCCTACCGCACACCTATGCTTTATGGCATAGCCTATTGCTCCTAGGCTACAAACCTGTTCAGCATGTCACTGTACTGATTACTGTAGGTAATTGTTGCACAATGGTATTTGTATACCTAAACATATTTAAGCATATAAAAGATACAATAAAAATACAGTATTATAGTCTTATGGGACCACCATCATATATGCTGTCCCTAGTGGACGAGGAAACAAGGAGCAAAGATAAGCAAAAAATTTGGCAAACATTTCTGTAAAACAGAAAAACAGAAGTGAGTTCAAGTTTTGTGGGATTTTAAACTTTAATAAATTAGGGACCCTTTAAGAAAGTAATTCTAAATTATTAATAGAAAATTAGGTAGAAAAGTTTTGATTTACTTAGACTGAAAATAGAAATTACAACAAAAAATTTAATTGTAGTTAAACGTTACAAACCCTCACAAAATCCAGGGATATAACACAATCTTTAATTTTTTAAAATTTTAATTGATATACCTACTCTATAATGCATTTTATTCTCTGCACTTTTTGGCCGCATACTCTTTGATCACCTCTTAATGTTGACAGTGACATTTAAACATCATCTTGTACAAGGAAAGTATAAAGGCAAATCAGTCTTCTAAAGATAAATTAGTCTTCTAACACAGTTGGTCAACATTTTTTTTGTTTTTTTTTTAATCAATCATAGCTCAGAAAAGTTTATTTTAGCTTCACAATTTGTTATTGGTAGTGGGGATGGGAGTCCAAAGATAACTCCAGCCTTTTGATCTCACTGTCACAGCAAGCCGGTCAACGTTGACTGGGTTTCACCACTCCCAGTATCCTTCCCGCCTTCTACCTTGCCAGGTTTTGTCATCAGGGAGGTAAGCCAAGGTGACCATGAAGCCAAGCCACATGGTCCTCGACCTGGGAGTAGTGTCTCAGATTATTCTCATTGGGGAAGCTGCCAATATGCCATGTGGTCCACCAAGTGTAGGTTGTCATTGATACCCAAAGCCTTACCCCCATCCTCCCAGCTCCAGGACCACCATCAGGGCAAGAAGGGTGACCTCCAGGCTGGCAGAACTCCATTCCTCTAACTCTCCTGGGGCTCTGGGCTGCTGCTTCCTCTTGGACCTTGGGAGGGTCCATGCAATTTAGGGATCCTAAAACTGAAACATTAGCTCTGTGGTAAATCGGACTTTGGCAGGGACTATAGAAAACAATACTAACAAGAACAGCAATAATAATAATAATTGTTACAGGAATAATGATTTCCCACTCACATGTTCATAGAAAGGAGAGAAGTTCTACTCCAAGCTCCACAAGTGCTAATATAAGAACACTTTTATTTTCTCTCTGTTCCCTTAATCATGCCTTTGCAAGGCAGGTGGGTTGAAAAATTTAGGAGAAAGACCTCAATGTGTTTGGCTCAGGCCCTGCTGTTCTTCTCCTTCAGATCTGCCTGCCCCCAGAGAAAGTACATTCTTGCCTGCCTGTGCCCAGGTGGTAAGCAACCAGCCTTATTGGAGGGACTTGCTGCTGTCCCACTGTGCCATTAGGGGCTAAGTCCATCTAATTCAGGAATGATGCTTTGGCAAGCCATCTGGCCACAGATCTAAAATCTTTCTCCAGGCAGCCTTATGTGAAATAAAGTTAATATTATATTAATTTTCAACTCTTATTTCTGCCTCTTTTACCCTTCTTTCTCCATACTGATTCTGAATTCAAGAGAGAAAGAGAAATACTATATATGGGATACTCTACAACACTAATGATAAAGGCTAATTTGTGGAAATATTTAAAAATAAACAAGTGAAACTAATAAATTAGACAACAATACATGGGGAGGAAAGAGAATAGAGATATTGTTTAACTTTAGTTTTCTTAAGTCAAGTTTGACTTAAGAAAGTCAATATTCAAAATTTAAGGGTAACCTCTAAAAGGAATAGAATACATATCTTCCAAAACATTACAGGAGAAAAAAAAAGGGAAGCAACTCAAGCAATCCAGTAGAGAACAGGAAAAACAAACAAACAAACAAAAAGCCTCCCAAATAATAAAGAATAAATATGATAAGTAAAAAACATAAAATGAAATGGTAGAAAAAATCCAGTATCATAAATCCTAATAAATTTACTTTTTACAAAAATTATCTGAATTTAGATACAAATTCCATGTGTTTTATGCTCTTCAGAAGAGCATAAAATTTGAAGTGAAATTGTGGAAAAAATATTTCAGGTAAACATGAAACAAAGCTGGGAATGCAACATTAATTATATGAAATAGAATTTAAGACAATAATATTAGGTATGAAGAGGGTCATTATTTAATAATAAAAGGAACAATTACCAAGAAAACATAACAATCTTGAACTTGCATGTGCCCAACAACTTTGCCTCAAAAACATATAAAGACAGACAATGATAGGTATACTAAAATAAATACCCCCAATCATGGTGGGTATTTTTTAACACACATCTCTTTGAAACTGATATAGTAAACCAACAGATAATTACAAAGTATAAAATATCTTGAACAACACAATTAATAATCTCATTCTAATGGAATATACAGAATCTTGTCCCAAATAATTAGAGAAAACATAACTGAGTGACCACAATCTAGTCACAATGAATACATCCACAAATACCAGTGTCCACAAGCACAGTTCACATCACAATCCCATATAGTCAGAAATTTAAAAACCAAAAACGTATTTTAGAAATTCTATCATTTTAGAAACTAAAAAGCACTTCAAGATGGATAGATGATAAATAGATAGAGTATATATGAACAGGCAACTAGAGAGATGATAAGATTATAATATAAAAACAATTTTATCCATTGATTTTATCATTTGATAATATATTGTATATATTATCTTTCCAAGTTAATAACTACAGATTCATATCACCCTTTTAACTAGAGTATATATGAACAGGCAACTAGAGAGATGATAAGATTATAATATAAAAACAATTTTATCCATTGATTTTATCATTTGGTAATATATTGTATATATTATCTTTCCAAGTTAATAACTACAGATTCATATCACCCTTTTAACAATTGTACAGTATTTCACTGTTTGCATGTACCATAATTTATTTGTTATTGAACCATTCACAAGTCAGCATTTTGATTATGTGACAGAGACTGCTGGTTGCCCCCTAATATCTCTTCTTTCCTTCTTCCTTAAAAATAAGACTCCTAGTTGTTAGCTGACAGATGCTCTTTGGAATGACTTACTTCCCAGTGTCCTTTGCAGTTAGATGTGGCCATGTGACTAAACTGAAGAGTTACGCGCGACTTCCAGAAAGTATCTTTAAAGGGAAGAGTTGTGTCTTTCTTTGCTCTACTCTTCTTACTGGCCAGAGTATGGATGAGATGCTGGGAGTTCAAGTAACTACCTTGGAACACAAGAAAGAATCTGCATGTTGTAGAGACTGTAGACACAAAAGAGAAGAAACTTAGGTTACTGTTGCTCATGTTAGTTACAAATTGCTTATCTTAGGACTTTCTTAGCATGGCATGGGAATCAATTTCTACCTCATTTAAGCTACCATTATTTGGGATTTTCCTGAATAATGCATATTTCCCCCAATATTTTGCTATAATGATCACTTGCTATAAGCATTCTTGTATGCATATAACTCCCTACTTCTTTTAACGGAATGTATGGGTGAATGAATATGTCCTTTTAAGGCTTTTGAGATGTACTGACAAATTTCACTCCGTAAGATGTACCAGGTTACTTTCCACAAGCGGAGTATAAGTGTGCTCCATTTTTCCATATCCACTTCAACACTAGCTATTATTCTTTCCACTCTTTGCCAATGAGATAGGCAAAATATGACTACACTTTTTTGATTACTAGTATGGCTAAGCTTTTTAAAAAATGTGTCTGGGGCCGGCCCGGTGGCGCACTGCTATAGTGCGCCGCTTGGGAAGCGCGGCGGCGCTCCCGCTCAGTTAGTTCATTGTTTGTTTTTAAACTTTGTTTATGATATTTTTATGCAGAATTATGAAATTGTATTAGAATTTCTCTTTCTTCTTATTTCCTGTCTTTGGTATCTTCTTTAGAAATTCCTCTCCTCTTAAGGATTATAAAAAATATTTGCCTTCATTATCCACCAGTACTTTCATTTGTTTTGTTTTTATTTGACTTACTTTGATATTGTTAATCCATTTGATATTTGTTTTGTTATACAGTAGAAATCTAAATTTCTCTTCTTTCAAGTGGCTAACTAAAGGTTTCAACATTTATTGAATACATCATCCTTTATCTCCTGATATAAAATGCTATCTCTAGTACAAACTAAATACTCCTATGTCAATGAATCATTTTTTTTTTTTTTTTGTCTTTTTTCGTGCCCGGCAACAGATCGCAACCCTCAGTGTCACACCCGTACCGGACCAGGACCGGCAATGGGATCGCAACCCTCGGTGTTGCACCCACACCTCGCTCAGCCAGTGAGCGGGAACCGGTCTGTATGTGGGATCCGAACCCTCAGCGGGAGCGCCGCTGCGCTCCCAAGCGGCACACTGTAGCAGTGCGCCACCGGGCCGGCCCCTCAATGAATCATTTTGAACTCTTGTTTGCGCTCTGTTGAACTGTATATTTCTCTACCAATTATGTTGCTTTAATTTTTCTAGCTTTTTAATATTATGTAATAACTAATATGGTATATTTTCGAATCATTTTGAACTCTTGTTTGCGCTCTGTTGAACTGTATATTTCTCTACCAGTTATGTTGCTTTAATTTTTCTAGCTTTTTAATATTATGTAATAACTAATATGGTATATTTTCCCTGATAAAAATTTTTAAAAATTCTTTCTTGCAAATAAAAATTCACCACTGAAGATGAATTTTAGATTTTTTTTTTAATGTTCCAACAAAACAACAAAAAATATAAATCTATCACAATTGGGACTTTGATTTGAATTTCATGATGGTTTTAGATTAATTTGCAAATATTTAACACTTTTTCATTATGGACTCTTCCCATCAATATATTTCTTTTTATTTTTCAAATGAAGTCATTTCGATCTTTTTCTGAGATGTTATCAGACCCTTGAAATGAACTAGAACATGAAGCCTCTATATGCTAATCACTGGTGAGAATGAGAAATTCACAAAAGCAGCCTTTGCCTTCGATGGTCTTATATTCTAACAAAGATAGTTAATACAGCATTGAGTTTACACAAAGTCCTGTAAAACACAAATAAAACTCTCCATAACGTTATTGTTATAAATACACTGCTCTATACTAGACTTTTGCAAAGTTGGCTGGAAGGACAAGTGGAGCTAGGAGCAGACTGGGATTGATCTGGAGTGGTAAGAGGGAGGTGAAACGCAGAGGACAGAAGTAGCATTTGGATTGCAGAAAGCAAATTATGAGGCAAATTCACATATGCTCTAGGCTAGCAAAGACGATACAAATATAGAATAATTTTTAAAAAGGAAAATTAGGGTGAAGGAAATCAACTCTTAGTAAACTTTTCAACATGAATCAGCGATACAGATTGTATGTCAGCAAAAATTTGGATCTTTTGGAGTTTCTGAAAATGGGTCTGAAATCAAGACGGTGTTTAAGAAAGATAATTCTTATAGCAATGAGTATACATGTTTGGGGTAAGGAGGTAATTAATTGTTTAGAAAATTGGTGCAATAATTTATTTTGGAATTTAATTTATTTACACAATACTTTTTATAGACTGTTACTCACTATGTGCCTATCATTGTGTTAATGTTAAAATGACTTTGTTTGCATCTAAAAATCTATTTTTACAAGGCCTTCATGACAGATGTCTAATGACACCACTTACAAAGAGGGAGACATTCCCCAGGTACTTCTGTACTTTGTTCAACAGAAATTTAACTGCCCAAGTAGATGTGTGATTGATGTTATTCAATGATTAATGCAGCAAACTCCCTACTTTACCCTCTGCAGCAGAAATCTCCATTTAAGCCCTTGGGATATGTAAGTGCCTCATTTCTTAAGAAACTACAGTGAGATTAGAGAGAAGAGAAGGCTTCACAAAGCAATTAGGAAGAGGGCAGTTTAATCCACCCTCCTACTTATTAAAAAGCAGTTTCAACCAAGGTATTGCCTACTAAAATAAACTTTAATCTACAAAGGAGATTGCAAGAAAATTTGATCAAATAGGACATTAAGAGGAATAAATAAAACAGCTATTAGGACAACCTATTTCTCTCCTGTTTTGTTGTTTTCTTTCAGTGCAATGAGTTTGGTAGCACAAAATCTTATTGAAATAAGCATTAATAAGTGCATCACAGTTGCTTTTCAGTCTGCAAAAGCCACTCTCCTGTAGCATGAATATTTTATTTTTTTCTCACCATATAACTGACATCTACATGAGGTGAAGCAAAATACTTTTGGCTCATGTTGTTGCTGCTATTTAGAATTGGAAGAGTTATTTGTCATTGGATCTATCTACAAAAGAGAGCTTCAAAATATTTGCTTCATTTTGCACCTTTAATTCTTCTCTGCCTTCCCTTTCTTGAAATTAATGGCTGTTAAGCGAGACAGTATGAGAGGAGATTAAAAAATACTGCATATAAACACAGGTTTTTTTTTTTTTTTTTTATAAAAGCACATTTAACTTTTGTTTTTAAATCACACTTTGGCTCTCAGACCTGGTAATGACAATTTCCTTACGCATATTTTTCTGACTTGGGAGGCACTTTTGTCTTTTTAATCAAGGGTTAAAGAAGAGTCTTTCTGGGCCGGCCCGGTGGTGCACTGCTACAGTGAGCCCCTTGGGGGGCCGTTAAAGAAGAATCTTTCTGGGCCGGCCCGGTGGCGCACTGCTACAGTGAGCCGCTTGGGGGTGCAGCGGCGCTCCCGCCGAGGGTTCGGATCCCACATACAGACCGGTTC
>NW_007726906.1:356785-358631 GCF_000696425.1 Galeopterus variegatus | reverse complement strand
AAAAAAAAAAAGAAGAGTCTTTCTGCCAGGGATGCCACAAAGGAGAAAAGAAAAAAAGGACTGATACTATTCCTAATCTTTTTCCTGTTCTTGGAAAAAGCACATATTTTGTGATTCCCAGAAGATTAGGAGACATTGAAACAAAATATTGAATACAGGTAAAAATGACTTTCACCATCAGCTACAAATTATTGTAAAAATAATACATGCTCGTGGCAACAAACAAGCAAACAAACAAAAAACCACAGCAATAACAAAACTAAAAACAAAAACAAAAAAAGAAGAAAAGAAATGGTACAGGACAGAATGATGTACAAAGCAAAAGTCCTTCTCACTTTCCCACTTCCCAGTAAAATATTTATTTATTCTAGACAAACAGGATTATATTATATATTGTACTCCAACTTGCTTTTTCACACAAAACAATTTATATTGGACACATCTTTTCCTACCAGCACACGAAGCTCTATTTCCTTCTTTTATCATCTGTGTGTAAGTGTAGATGCGCCATTACATAGAAAAGGCCCCAGATCCTCACTGATGGGGCTCCAGCTGGTTTTGCCTATTTACAATGTGCCAATGATTATTCTTGTTCATGTGTTTAAAAAACTATAGGTTAAATTTCTAAATGGAATTAGAAGATCAAAGGATGTGTCCTTTAAATTCAAAAGTAAAATTTATATGTTAAAGTTTGACACATCCTGCCAAATGGCTCTCTAAAAATATATCAATTTACACTTCTAGCGATGGTACCTGATTTTCAACTCACAACACATGTTTTCATCCCTTGCAATAGAAAAGAGGAAAATTCATTTCTCAATTTTAGAAATTTTCATTTCTTCCATTATAAATGAGCCTGGACTTTGTTTATCTATAATTTTAAAGTTGACTTGTTTACCTTTTTATTAATATGTAAGAACACTTAGACGTTAATAAAATCAATATCTTGTCATACATCTGAAAAATGTTTTTAAAAGAATGTGTAGTAAATATTCTTCTTAAAAGAATATTCCTAGTTGTACCAGTACACCTCTTATCCAAGATGNTTTTAGAAATTTTCATTTCTTCCATTATAAATGAGCCTGGACTTTGTTTATCTATAATTTTTAAATTGACTTGTTTACCTTTTTATTAATATGTAAGAACACTTAGACATTAATAAAATCAATATCTTTGTCATACATCTGAAAAATGTTTTTAAAAGAATGTGCAGTAAATATTCTTCTTAAAAGAATATTCCTAGTTGTACCAGTACACCTCTTATCCAAGATGAATTTGGTTTAAAATAATTTCTATTCAAATCTCTTATTAGGGAAACTAGATTTAGTCAATTTTTCCAATGAAATTGTATTCTTCTATTTGATTTGGTATTAAGAGAGTTGCTTGGCATAACTTTAATACATAGTCATTACTTCAAAAATAGATTTATATTTCGGAAAGAAGAAAAAATTAAGAAAGAACACAATGAAAAGTCAATAAATAATGATGACCATCTTCATGTGCCATGAAACTTTTAGAACAACGTAAATTAAGAATATAAGGCATGAAACATTCATGGGGATTTCAGACCTTGCTCATAGCTTTGTCCTTAATTACTTGCCAACTTTTTTCTTTGTCATTTCTATCAGAGTGTACTCTTTGGAGGACATGTTACAGACTCTCTCTCTTTATCCATACCCTCTTTCCCAATTATCTCACCTATCTTCTGAAATTTTACATTTTTTTGATTTTCGATTTTTATTTTTTGGTGGCGGGCTGGTACAGGGATCCGGACCCATGACCTTGGTCTTTTTTTTTTTTTGTCTTTTGTCTTTTTCCGTGTCCGGCAACGGATCGCAACCCTCAG
>NW_007726906.1:351139-355837 GCF_000696425.1 Galeopterus variegatus | reverse complement strand
TGTATGTGGGATCTGAACCCTCGGGCGGGAGCGCCCGCCGCGCTTCCCAAGCGGCGCACTATCCAGTGCGCCACCGGGCCGGCCCCCATGACCTTGGTCTTATAAGGCTTCATTCTAATCAACTGAGCTAACCAGCCAGGCCTTGAAATTTTACACTTTTTGAGGGGACTAAGGCTTGACTTCAATGTTAATCACTGTTGGATTCCATTCATGATCTTACAGAAAGTTCATTGCCAAAGATTCAGATCACTCTGCTTAACAGGGCGAAGGTGAAGGGCAGGTGGCAAATAAGTTCACCTTGGAGAAAATCCTGGAGGTTGAAGAAAGGAAGAAGTCCCCAGTTGAGTCTGTGCTGGAGCGTGTAGGAGGCAAGGGGACTCCAGATGGCCTGGGACCTCAGAGCAGGGATGGGGTAAGAGATATCCAATGGGGTATTTGGGTGACAGTTTGTATAGTGTGGGATGTAAGCCCTCATGATGCCACCATACATCTTTAGTAAACCTTTAAAGATACTGGACCGATCGGATTTCTTGTGGAAGCCTGTGAACAGAAAGAATTTATGCCGAGGTTGGCTCTAGGCAGAAACATTCAGCTCAACATAGATAAAAAGGACAGCAGACACCTTGGTAACGTATACCAAAAATAAAAAAAACTGGGAGAATTATTTGTCAAATGCTTTGCCATTTGGTATGCCTGGGTTTCTGGATGCTACTGGGCCTGTGCAACATTTCTCAAGACACAGCTGCCTGCTTATGTGCAACAGCAGCCAGAATTCACTACAACGTTGAGATGAAAAGCCTCCCAAAGCAGACCTCTATGGGTTATTTATTAAAGATATTACATGAACATAATCCATAGCAGAAATGTAGGTTTTAAAGTCAAAATTATCATATATTTTTAATCAACGAAGAAATTTTACTTTTTTTCAAAAAATGTTATAAACTCTTAAAAGTATTTAATTTTTATGGATAAAAAAGGCTTTCTATAAACACTATCTCTGCTACACTCCATTATCAAATATTTTAGGGATTATTTAGACCGTTCTGTTCTTAAATCAATTAAACAACAAATCTATTATAACACGTATTTAATACTTAATACTAGTGGGAGAATACTATCTTCAAGCTTCTCAATCCTTAATGTCAGTAATTTTCTGCTTACGACTCTTCTCACTGGGTATACTTGAATAAAGCCTCTAGATACTGTAACAAGAAGTGAAAATCAGTTGGCAAGAAATTTCTGATGTTATCAGTATTTGTTAATTTGCATACTGTTAACTGATTTGCATGCTAGTTAAGGATGTCACAAATGCATCTCTCATTTACATCACTGTGAGGGGGAAATTAGATGACGACAGGATGTATGCAAAGCACTTCGTAAAGAACCAATGAAATATAGTCCTCTAGTAGCAAGACCAGATAGAAGCCAACAAAACAGTCTCAGGAATAGCCATGAGGCAAAGGAAAATTATTTGTTTGAAACCAGAATTATAAATAATCATGTACAACTATACACCAATTACCTTAACATTTTTTCTTGTATATATTATGGTGAAGAAATAGTTTAAAAGATTCAATATATGCTTTAATATAGTTTGTGTTTTTCAGAACCTTTTTATTGATACTATAGTCATTTTCATTTTCCTAGCAGCTACTATTTTGGTGTTAATTTCTAATTTTACTGCATTATGATCAGAGCATGTGTTCTACATGAAACCAAATTTTTGTTACTTACTGAGATTTCCTTTGTGGGAAACACTGGAATCATTGAATTTTTCTCAAATTAGATATAATACACCTTTTTGTTTTTCCTGCTTGAGAATCTGTGCACTTTTTCAAGTTTTAGACTCTTGTATTACATTATAGAAAATTATCATTGATTTTCTTTTTTAATATTGCCTGTCTCCCATCTCCTACTCTCCCTTTGTCTCCTTCAGACATATGAGATGTGTGCTGGACCTTTTCATTCTGCCTTTCTTATCTCTGAACCACTCTTTCATTTCTTCTATCTTTCTCTCTGTCCTTATGAGTGGTTTACTCATGTATATCTTCCAGCTTGCTAATTTTCTCTTTGGATATGTCTAATATACATTTAAACTATCTACACTTAACCAAGATTCAAAGGCTTATGATTTTCATTTCTAGACATTCTATTTGTTTCTTTTCAAATTTGCCTATTCTTTATTTCCACAGTGTTTTCTTGTTTCATTATGCTTTCAATAAAAAAATATCTTTTTATTCACTTTAGTGTATGTATTTTAGAGTGTCTTTGATTTTGTTCTGTTATCTTAAGGTGATTTGGTGCTAATTCTCTTGATTTTTGCCTCTGCTGACTCTCCTTTATGGTAGTTTCATTCCTTGTGTACTTTATAACATTTTGTTGTTGTCATTGTATATTCATCTTCAATGGGTTTAGTTGTCTTTTAAAGAGTGGCTTCTGTTATGGACTGAATGTGTCTCCCTCCCTGACTCCCCAACCCCATTCATATGTTCAAGCCTGTGATGGATAATTTTATGTGTCAAGTTGACTGGGTCACATGATGCCCAGATAGCTGGTTAAACATTATTTCTGGGTGTGTCTGTGAGGATGTTTCCAGAAGATATTAGCATGTGAATTGGTGGACTGAATGAAGTAGACAGCCCTGCCCAATATGTGTGGGCATCATCCGATTCACTGAGGGCCTGAATAGAACAAAAAGGTGTAGGAAGGTTGAGTTCTCTCTCTGTCTTCCTGCTGAGCTGGGATATCAATCCCCTGCTCTTGGCACGCCTTGTTCTCAGGTCTTCAGATTCAGTCTGTAATCTGTACTATCAGCTCTCAGGCTCTCAGGCTCTCAAACTACACCACAGGCCATTCTGGGTCACCAGTTTACAGATGGCAGATTGTGGGACTTCTCAGCCTCCATAATCATGTGAGCCAATGCCTTATAATAAATCTCTTTCCAAAAAAATTATATACTTTATATATGTATCATTCCATATACAGTCAATGATGAACCACATATCTAATAGTGGTTACAAAAGATTATAATGGCTAAACCATATAGCCTAGGTGTGTAGTAGGCTATACCATCTAGGTTTGTATAAGTACACTCTATGATGTTGGCACAACAACAAAATAGACTATTGACACATTTCTCAGAATGTATCCTTGTTGTGTAGCAACACATGACTCTGTGTGCATGTGTGTGTGTATATATATATCTCTAATGATGTTGGCACAACAACAAAATAGACTATTGACACATTTCTCAGAATGTATCCTTGTTGTTTAGCAACACATGACTCTGTGTGCATGTGTGTGTGTATATATATATATCTACTATATATATATATATATTCCTATATATTAGAAATATATATACTCTATTGGTTCTATTTCTTTGGAGAGCCCTGACTAATACAAAACCCTAACACCCAATGTGACTGTCTTTGGAGATAGGGTCTTTAAAGAGTTAATAACAGTTCAATGAGGTCATAGGGATGGAGCCCTAATCTAACATGACTGGTGTCCTTATAAAAGGACAAAGAGACACCAGAGATAAACATGCACAGAGAAAAGGCCATGTGGGGATACAGAAAGGTGGCTGTCTATAAGTCAAGGAGAGAGTCCTCAGGAGAAACCAAACCTGCTGACACCTTGATCTTGGCCTTACTTGTTTCCGGAACTATGAGAAAGTGAATTTCTATTGTTTAAGCCACCCGTTATATGGTATTTTGTTATGGAAGCCCTAGCAAATTAATGCAGCTTCTTATCCCCAGGTTGTAAAAGCGACCTCACAGAGCACTTTTGCATTTCCTTCTGTCAGATCCCTAGAGGTTTTAAGGCTCTGGACCGATTTTTATGTTAATTTACTGGCTTACAGACCCATTCCAAGAAAATGGACTTAGGGTTAGTTTTCCAAGCAAATAGAATAAATTCAGACCTCTCAATACGTAGCCCAGGCTGGTGTCAGTTTTTCTCAGACTTCGTCCCTTCCCCTGCCTGTGCCCACTCTAGGCCTCAATGAACAGCAAACTTCCTTTCTATGTCCACAGGACATTGAATGGGGTTTTCTAGCTCTCTTTCTTGAGGCTTTGGACTTTATGAAGGACCTGGTTTCAGCTTCACTGTCTGGTGAGTCTGAGGCGTCGTCATCTGCCCCTGGGTCTGTCTCTTCCCCTGCCCATCCTCCTCCTCAAGCTCCTTTATCCAGGACGAAGACCCTCATAGGTCCCTGCAGTATCAGCACTTACTGCTTTGGCTTTGGTGTCTTACTTTGTTTCTGACATCGGGGAGTTTGTTGTTTCATTTTACCCATCACATCCATGAGTTTGTAGTAGGATGGGAGCCTTTCCATCTCACATATGTCTGCAGTGTTCATTTCTAATTGTGTGTACTGGAAGGAGTAGATATTTTTTCTAACATGCTAAGAGGAAATTTGCCTTTGGAGAGCAGGACCAAAGAATTACACCAGTTAGTAGTTAATAAACTTGCCACAATCATTTTTTTAAAAAAGTTACATTGTGGGTAGGAGAATAAATTAATTTTAGAATAAATAACCTTCAATAATGTCATGAAACTATCATCAGTGTAATGAAACTATCATCAGGGATCTTATTTCCAGATTTAAGGAAGGACATCACTGTGAAATAGGTACAGACTCATGGTTTTAGAGACAACAGATGTAATATATATATATATATATATATATATATA
>NW_007726906.1:346262-350139 GCF_000696425.1 Galeopterus variegatus | reverse complement strand
TATATATATACACACACATACACACACACACTTATATATACAAACAGATGTAAAAATATATTTATACATGCAAATATATATATGAAAACACACACACACACATATATAAAATTAAGGGGAAAACCTTCATCTTCTTTGCAAAGTCATTGATACCTTCATTGACTTTTAATGCAAGAAAAATAATACATGATAGTCTGCAATCACCCAAAATTCAGAGCATTTAACATGCAGTCAAATTTCTGAAACACGCTTTCCCCATTTTAAGCTCTCCTGACTCAAATGCACTCTTATTCAAAGTAATTTAATATTCCCCCTCTTATTCAGCTGTCTGAGGTTTGATTAAGATTAATGCATTCAAGGGCCCACAACACCAGATTTCATGCTGGCAGGTGGGTGTCAGATGACCTTACCAGCATGCAACCACCAATAAATAGCATGTCCTATGCACAGACTGAATGGATGAGAGGTGCATGCTGTGTGATACTTGCAGTGTTCTCTTAACAACTTAGTCTGTGGGAGGATGAAGGAGGAGACACGTAATGCTCTCTCTTACTAAGCCATCATGAATTTAAGTAGTTACGTCTACTGTATAGACACGGACTATTTCCATGTTTCCTGTAGTCATCTAATAACTATGACCATAAGGAAGGGAGGGACTGAAGGAGGCTACTAAGGAAGCTCCAGTGGGAACCAGGAGACTTTCTGTCTGTCCAGACTGCTCCATTCTAGCTTCAGCCTTACTGGTGATTCTAGTTGTCCTGGAAGGAGCCCTTGAAGCTTTACATTTGCTCTTAAGTGAACGGTTTGGGTTTTGTTATACTGATGCCATTCAATGTCCTAAAATCATGAGTCCGGCATGGGTAAACTCCACTTTGATAAAACACACTCCTGGATGTTTTCACTGTCTTAAGGTATGTTACACAGAGCACAGAGGTGGCATTTGGTGACTGTGAGATCAGAGAGCCTCCCCATCCAGGCATTTCTCAGTATGGTCAGGAGTCTTTCCTGATTCCAGACTTTGACAAAACAAGTTACACTGTATGTGTGCACAGTTCTTTTTAAAATAGTTTTCTGGAGCCTGGCTTTTCAAAGAGTGGTTCTGAATTAGCAGCATAGGAATCACCTGGGAGCTTCTCCAATGCAGCATCTCAGGCCTCACCTGGAACTTCTGAATTGGAATCTGCAGTTTATCAAGATCCCAGTGAACACAGTCACATTCCAGTTTGAGAAGCACCAGTTTAGAGTATTGTGCTCTTGCTCTGATATAGAGTTACCTCTTTTTTTTTTTTGCTATAACAAAGACTAGACTTATTCATAATACTTAATGAACAAGATGAAGGTTTTTCCATCAACCCTCCTAACATGGCATTTTGGTATTCTAGTAACAATTAAGAATCACAATAGAATCTCTTTTCCACATATAAGAAAACCTAATATTTAAATCTATAAATGAATCAGAAAAATTGTTTGCATTTCCATTGAGTGTTAATGCAGTCTTGCTCACAACTGCTAAATCAGAAGCAAAGAACTGTCTGCTTCCAGGTTAATGGGTTTCTCCTCATCAAGCTGTCCTTCTTTCATGTAATCTAGACTTGCCTCTACTTATTTTCTTTTTTATAACTGTTCTTCTCTTTAATAGGATTATTCATCCTTCCAATATTAACAGCAATTAGACTCACCTCATGGTGCGTCATGCTAAGTCAATCTGCGACTGTCAGAGTAGGATGATCTTAGTCTTGTCTCAGTAACAAACTTTGACAACCAAAACAAAGCAGCAGGCAAAATACATGAAGAGAATTAACAATAAAGGATCACAGATGACAGGAACTTCTCAAACATCACGGTTGCCTCTGCCTCTTCTACCCACGTGGAAATAACGGCGTTTACTCTGCTAGGAATATGGAGACTATGGCATAGTCTTAAATTATATTTTTCAGAAAAGTTTTAAAAGAAGACTCCTTAAAAGCCTTCAAAAGGTTAGCATTCTCTTTCCAAATCTAATCTATTTAGTTTTATTAGAAACCATTTACATAGCTCATCAGCAGACTTCCTAGTATTGAGCCATATTTAGCATGCTGTAATCACGGGAAAGGAGAGATTTAGATTAAATGCTTCTTTTTATTACTATTCAATCATTATAAGTTGTTCAGCTTTTTATGTTTTTAGTCAACAGATTTCAAAGGTAGGAAAATATCTTCATTTGTAGACATACCTGTATTTATCTCCTATTATATTTTCCATTAGTGTCTACATGAGATTTATTCCTGGTGATTTTCAACAAAGTAAATGTGAATCTCCTAACACCAGATGCTAATAATAAAGATAAATGTGTCCTATCTCTTAGAGATGTTATGATAGTAAATTAGATAATATTTGCAGGGGAATTTGACCTCACTAGAGATAGTATATAAATAAAACGTTTTTTAAAAAAATGTTTAAAGAACAAAAAATTCCATTCAATTGTAGCCAGATTGACTTGACAGTACCAAATTACGTTCTGAGTAAAGAAAACAGTCCTAATAGTGGTTCTGCCTGTTGTGGATAAATGCCAAATGCGGACAATGAATTCCAGGTCTGGGCTGAAACCTCAGGCGTCGGCTTGAATATGTGCAAAATGAGCTCCACTTTTTTCTGTGTCTACATTTATTAAACTCGGAATACTGGTAAAGCCTTGCATATGTTGAGGTTAATAATCAAAATTATTTAAAATCTCTTTCTACCTTTGATAACATATAAGGATTGTTAATAGGGAGGACTCACTAAAGTAGTTGATGTAAACAGAGATTTTAAGGAGGCATGTAAAACACGTACACCTAGACAAACTGTTTTTACATTCATATTATTTAGAACCAAAATGGAGCTTTTAGGGCCGGCCCGGTGGCGCACTGCTACAGTGCGCCGTTTGGGAGCGTGGCGGCGCTCCCGCCGAGGGTTCGGATCCCACATACAGACCGGTTCCCGCTCACTGGCTGAGCGAGGGGCGGGTGCAGCACCGAGGGTTGCGATCCCGTTGCTGGTCCCAGTCCGGTACGGGCGCGACACTGAGGGTTGCGGTCCGTTGTTGGACGCGAAAAAGGACAAAAAGGAAAAAAAAAATGGAGCTTTTAGCGGGACAGTGGACAGAAAGGGCATTATAGTTAATGACAGACTAAAGGCAAAGTTGTCCTCACAGGTGTGGAGAAGCTGTCAATTCTATTCTTAGTGTTATTTATAAGACAACAGAAAGTCACCCATTCCCACATATTTTTCAAACATCCTTCCACAATACCCCAGAGTCTACTACTTTAAATTCTTCTGAGTTAAGGGATGCGGCTGCATATTTCTGAAAAAAAGGCAAGAATAAAAATTGTAGGACGATGAAGAATTCAACAATGTAATAAACCAACACTTCCTGTACATCTACCATGTGCCGTTCACTACTATTCTAAGTGCTTTACCAGAACTACCTCATTTAATTCCCACCCCAACTCTATGAAATAGGTACTATGGTTAAACCAATGTTGTAGATGTGGGAACAGCAGAGAAAGCTTAAGAAGCCTGCTCCAGGTTACACAGCTCACAAATGGCAGAGTTGGGCTGTCTGGCTCTAGAGTCCATGTTCCAAACCATTGTATTTTCCTGCCTCCCTCCATACAAGTATAGGAGTTAGCACCATACAATATATTACTCCAAAAAAACCCTAAAATAAATAATACTTTTCAATGTTTAATAGAAAGAAAAATGTGGAAGTTGAAAAATTTTAGACTGTGTTTGAACAATTGTTGCATTTTTCTAGAAAAACCAAGATTGTAATATTAGGGTCGCCTCCATCTTTCTATTTCTAACAGTGCTGGACTTGTGAACAGCAAACATTCACAGCAGAATTATATTGTGTTGA
>NW_007726906.1:335593-346184 GCF_000696425.1 Galeopterus variegatus | reverse complement strand
TTCAATGTTTAATAGAAAGAAAAATGTGGAAGTTGAAAAATTTTAGACTGTGTTTGAACAAATGTTGCATTTTTCTAGAAAAACCAAGATTGTAATATTAGGGTCGCCTCCATCTTTCTATTTCTAACAGTGCTGGACTTGTGAACAGCAAACATTCACAGCAGAATTATATTGTGTTGAAATGTTCACCAAGAACGAAGTGCTAGATAACATGCCCAAAAGGCAGCTCTCTTGTGAAGCCAACAACAGATATTTGGGTGGAAATGAGAAATGCAACACAGAAATGAATTTAGAGATGGAAGTATCAGAAGAGTTTAGGTAATACGCTGTGAGTAATTGACATCTATAACATTATCATTAACTTTTACAGTAAGAGGCTATGGGTCAGAATGCAGAATAGCTTCTTGATACATACAATGTAGAAAAGGTCTTTAAAATTTTTGTCTAACGTCTGAGGTATGTGCTGTACATGTTTTTTTTTTTGTTGTTGTTGTTGTTGTTTTATTCCATAAAACATGTGGATTTGAGAAAAAGGTGAACCAATATCCTGGTTTGCCTGCCCCTAACAGAACACTGTAACATGATTTTTTCCATAGAAACAGACAATATATATCAGACATGAGTCCTATGTACCTCCTTTGAAGAAAGTAGAAAAGGTCTTTAAAATTTTTGTCTAACGTCTGAGGTATGTGCTGTACATGTTTTTTTTTTGTTGTTGTTGTTGTTGTTTTATTCCATAAAACATGTGGATTTGAGAAAAAGGTGAACCGATATCCTGGTTTGCCTGCCCCTAACAGAACACTGTAACATGGTTCTTTCCATAGAAACAGACAATATATATCAGACATGAGTCCTATGTACCTCCTTCGAAGAAAGCTAAAACATGTGGATTTGAGAAAAAGGTGAACCAATATCCTGGTTTGCCTGCCCCTAACAGAACACTGTAACATGATTTTTTCCATAGAAACAGACAATATATATCAGACATGAGTCCTATGTACCTCCTTTGAAGAAAGTTTTAAGGTTATAACAGACAAATTCAAAATAAAGCCTATGAGCCCATCACCCTGAAGCGTGCTTCCCCAATGAGCTCAAGAAAAGATACATTGACAAATGACTCCCATGGTTTCCTATAGCTCATTTCTTTACCTTCCTCTTTCTTTAAATGGCACTTCAGCCTTAATAGTTACAAAGCTTTCAAGAGAGAGGACTAGCGCCACCTGAAAAAGAAAGTCGAAAAATCCAATACAATCGTGGTTCGCAGAAGTTCAGCATCAGGCTTGCTGAACAGCATTGAGGGGTAGTGGTTTTTCTACTGCTGAGACTTTCTCACCACCCTTCACTTTTATTTTGTGCATTTCTATTCTATGAATACTAAGTGAACCCTGGCTACCTAGTTATCTATAATCCTAAAGGAGGTATTTCACAGAGGGGACAATGTCTTTCAGCGTCTTCATAAACACATATCAAAAACGTGTTAGGCAATTGGAAGTAGTGGCTAAAATGGGCAAACCTAGGCTCATCCTACAGTTGCATATGCAAACTATAATTAGATTCCCTAAACACTTGCCTGTGCAGGGTGGATGCCTCTCTTTGCTTACCCCAATTAGCAGGAAGTGCTGCCTAGGGCTGGGGAGTAATCTACTCACTGTTGTCTCCTTGAGGGGCGGAGAAGGGAGCTGAGTTCTGTGCCACTAACATTGTGCTTTGTTTTTAACATGCGTTACTAGGCTTGCAGACGCTATTGATTATGCTTAGGAGAGAGGAAGTTAATGACACGTTGTGAGTATAGGTACTGTATTTATTTCATCCCTATTCCAGTTTTAAACAGCATCCTCTTCCAAATTTTCTACTCTAAAGGTTGCATGTTGAAAAATGAAACAGATGGTCCAGTTTTATATTTCCTTTCCTTTAGAATTTCTTATGCGGCTTGGGGACCTTGGTCTTCCGGGATCTCAAATTATATTTCAGCCCATTATATGTGTATCAGTTTTGGTACTAAGATGGTATGTAAGAATTATTCAAAACCCACATGGCTGCAGCCTTTCCTGGCTCTTAGCATGCCATGCACTGTTCATTTTAATTGAAAATATTCTAAAAGCAAGATTGATGTGTTTTCTATCCTTCTAAAATAGAAACAGGTTCTGGGCTCATAATTGGGCACTCATAAGCCCCCTTTCCTTATTAACATGCCCTTTCTAATTTGTGCCTGTGTTTGCACAATATAAATGGCCTTTAACAGCCCTTCATTCATACAATGGTCTCAGTAACCCAAAGAAAATTAGTAGCAGGCAAAAGCCTATTTTAACTGACACAGAGACAAAAATGCTAATTACTTTAAAATATTCTCAAGTGTATATCTTTGGCATCATTCCAGGTAAGGCTTAAAAGTTTTTTGTTCCTGTATTTACTACGGTAATAGGGGGAAGTAGTTTTTGTTTCACATTCAGCTTTATACATGAGTAAGTTTATATTTATAATTTGAAATATTTTCTTTTGGTTCTGAAATACTGGTGATAGGTGAGGTGTTTGGTTTGCTTTCTGCTTACTCTTGGGAACACTTGAGAGAGTTGTCCATTTGTGATCAATTATGTTATTGCTATTTTTATTGAGGCACTCAGGGATATTTGAAGAAAAAAAGATAGTGCCTAAAATTTTCAATTTATTGTATTTAAACACCTTAATTACAATAAATTTTAATGTTTCCTTAGAAATCTTTAAAATTTTTCTCTAATAATTAAATTTATCCTAGTTTATACTCTGAAGCACTCCTTCCTTCTGAAAACGGTTTTAAAACTAAAGCCTCTGATGTACAAAATAAGCAATAAAGAAACAAAACTAAGATAATAATTTACTTTTTAAAAAAATTATGATGCCATAATATTGCTATCACCTTACTAAATTATGATACCAGGGGTGCTGACAATATTTACATAAAGACAATGAGCTTTTTATCATTTATGTAACAAATATTTATTATTACATTTAATATGTATTATTTTCAGAATGTTTTGCTGGGCTTGGTTTATTAAAAAAATAAATAGGGTAGAAGTGCTCTTTTTCTTGAGGGAGTTTAAGAATCAAGTTTGGGGAAAGAAAAGTTAAATAACAGTACAGAAGTTTAACAATAGTGGAAGACAACAGAATAAGAAGGCCACAAGTCAGCGTAACAAGTGGTAATTAATGGTAAAGAAACCCAAAAGTAGTGTCTGATTCAATAACAAAGCAATCGACAGAGTTTTAATAATGGTCAAAAGATCTGAGTAGACATTTCAACAAAGAGGAGAAACTAATGGCTAACAACCACATGAAAATGTGCTCAACAGTACCAGTCATTAGGAAAATGCAAATCAAAACCGCAATGAGATACCACTACACACCTGCTAGTATGGCTAGAATCAAAAGGACAGAAAACACCAAATGCTGGTGAGGATGTGGAGAAACTGGAACCTGCATTCATTGCTGATGGAAATGTAAAATATAGCTATTTGGGATAACAGATTGGCAGTTTCTTAAAAAGAGCAGCATAAACTTACCGTAAAACCCAGCAACTCATTCCTAGGAATCTACCCAAGAGAAACGAAAACACTTTTGAAAAAATATATGTGTGTGACAGTTCATAGCAGCACTAATCATAACAGCCCCAAATTCAAAACAATCCAAATGTCCATCAGCTGGTGAATAGATAAACAAAATGTGGTATGCCCATATGAGGGGTACTATTCAGCAATAAAAAAGGACCCAAGAATGATAAATGTTGCAACGTAGATGTATCTCAATGTGCTAAGTGAGAGAAGCCAGATGCAAAAGACTACGTCTATAAGCAATGTCCAGAAAAGGCAAATTTATAGAGACAGCACATTGGTGATTATGTGGGGCTGGTGTGACAGCAGGAATTAACTGCAAATGTGCATGAGGGAATTTTTAGGGTCATGGAAATGTTCTGAAATTGAATTCTAGTGATGGTTGCACACCGGTACACATTTACTAAAAATCATTGCGTTGTATACTTACAATGAGTAGATTTTATGGTTTGTAAATTATGCTTGAATAAAGTTGCTAAAGAAAAAAAAACAGTGTCATATATTTTCACAGGAGTGAGTTGAAGTGGTCATCTGAACTTTTCATGTTTACTTCAGTGCTGAAATGTAATCCAAAGATGTATCTGTATCAATAGATGTCAATAGTTCTTCACAGTTTGCAACATCCTCTACGATTTTCAAATTTATTTGATGCTCACACCAACCCCATGAGCAAGTGTTATGTAACATACAAGCACCATTTTTCTTTTTCCCTTTTGCTGTGATCTGAGGAAACTTCAAGTATTGAATGGATCACATAATTTTAAAATCAAGCCTGTCCTAGATAATGTAATCTGAATAAACTGGATGGAAAATATTATCATTGCCCTAAGTACTCCAGATGCTTTTACAAAGATAAGTATCCTCCATTTGCCAAACTATACTGAAGGACACATATAGGGCCGGCCCATGGTGCTGAAAACACCAAGGTTGCAGGTTCGGTTCCCTACATAGGGATGGCTGGTTGGCTCACTTGGGAGAGCGTGGTGCTGACAACACCAAGTCAAGGGTTAAGATCCCCTTGCCAGTCATCTTTAAAAAAAAATAATAATAAAGGACACATAAGCCCTCATTACAGGACACTGTCCATACACTTGCCTGGGTGACTACACCCATATGCCCCACCCACCTGTCCATCTCCCACATTTACCGCCTGGGTTTTCTCCCTCTAAAGCATGTGCATTTACAAATATTGAAATGCATGTAATATAATTGTATATATAATTAGGCACACAATTACTAACATTACAAGAGCTAATATTCCTTGGCAGAAACAAAGCTGCCAAAAAACAAAATGGAAATTAGTGTATTAATTTGGTTCACAGCACATTTTTCTCTATCATTTCTCTTAGCTTAAATAAGAGCATTCTGATGTTTAAAGAAGTGAGACTTATAAAGTGTCCAATTATATAATTTTAAAATGTATGTGGCATATAAATACTCTTAACTAGATAAAAAAAACACATGAACCTCCCTTATTTTGATCAAATATATGCAAGGCAGGCCAAAATCATAGTCCTTTTCATCCAGTCCAAGATTGAATGCTCTGGATTTATGAGATGGTCAACTTCTGGGATTACTTCTCCCCGAGTTTCGCTCAAGGAGTTAGGTGGGAAAGTTGCTTTCCAAAAGTGGAAAATATGAGACTCTCCTAAACCAAAGTCTCAGCTTTCCCATTTCAGCTTCTCATTTGCTAATCTGTTTACATACAAGCTATGCAACCTCTGTTTTACAAAGAAGTCATGAATGCTTTGTGTGCCTTGCTCCTCTTTGACTCCATGTACAACCTGAAATCTTTTGGCAGGTGACATGCACTGTGTAAGGACGCTTACTTACATCATCTTCAGCATGACACAATCTGGATGCAACCTCACCTATTACAGAAGAACTTTTACATTTTCATGATCACACTTTAAAAATAGTATTTTTAATTAGCTTTTTAACGATGATCAAAATGTGAACCAGACTGGATTAGTCTAAACAAATGTAGAAATATTCAACTGATTTCAGTCAATAGCTAATTTTGATATTTTCCAGTTATAAAAATTTAATGTTAATTTATACAATACATAGAGTAGCAGGACTAGCATGGTCTTCAGGAGCAAGATAATTGTGTTCCCACCTAGAACATATCACTGTGACCTTGTGAAGTCCCTTAATCTCCAGGACCTCAGTTTCTCAGCCAAAAAAAAAAATCACGGTTTTGGATGAAAAAGTCTCTACAGTTCAAATCATAATTTGACAATCATTTATTGAGATGCTGCTGTTACTCTACGAAATAGATATATTTATCTAAACAATTTCATCCAGGTCCCATGTATTTTGGCCTAACAGGACCTTTGGCCTTTTTGTACTGTTAGGATGAAAAAAAAAAAAATCTTTAAATTTGAAACCCATTATCTGTGTACTGCACTATCATAAAATGCCACAGAAGTTCTAGTTTGAGTGTAAGAATGATAAAGAACTAGATATTAATTGAGTGATATTTCACAAACACACAAACACATATACATACATAAAGTTGCAAGGAAAAGATGTGTTATCTCAAACAGTGCCTTTTACTTATTTTCTTTTTAACAAGGCTTACAGCATTACATTGGCTTTCAAACTTCCTAGAGCTTCTGTGTCCCTCAAAGGTCATCATGGCCTTCAGAGGTTTGAGTCAACCAGTACCCATTCCCTCACTGTGCCCCAAACACCTCTGGTTTTACCTGTTTTATTTACTTGGTCTCTATTTAATAACTTTGTTTGGAAAACAGTCCTTGGGTAAATGAAGTCTGAAAACCACTACACTATATAACGTAAAATGTTTTGTTTAAATATACTGTTCTTTTAAAAAGTGTTTCCTTATTATACCTACCACTTAAAATATGTCATCTTACAGGTTGTTCCAGCAAAAACCAAAGGCTAGAAAATAATTTTTCTATTTATACTCTTTTCTAATACTATAAATGACATGCTCTCTTTAATTTACATTCTCTGTACAAATCATCAAATACTTTAACAACTAACTATACAATATTAATATTTGATACACGGGATGTCCTCAGTTACGGCATAATCACAACTCTGGATCGAGAGGGTGTTAAATGGGAAGATCCTGTCTAGATGGTTGTAGGTGAAAGGAAGTGTTTAATGAAATAAGGTTGGTAATCCTGTCATCATAAAAACCGAGAGCTGTTTGGCACAATTTAATCATTGCTAAAAATAATTTTGAGAAAAGGAACAATGAGAAAGTTAGATTAATTCCCCATATTTCCCCTTCAATCTAATTCATCTCTCTCTTATGCTATGAATGGTCCCTTGGTCTGCTGGTTATAACAAATTATTTTCTGCACCATTATTTAAGTAATTAAGAGTTGTTTTTAAATTTCTTTTTAAGGACACGTGTCAATGTTGATTTGTAAGGGTGCAAATAAAGGCTACCCCACTTTGAATATCATTGATTTTCTAAATGGACTCAGAAGGCATAACGAAAGCGTAAAAACAAAATCAAATCTCTGGGTCATTTTTCTCATGACTTTGAATCTATTTATCACTCAGATAGGTTCACTATGTTACTGAAAGACTTAGTGAAATAAAGAACAAATTATTCTGGCTAAAGGATTTTCTCATCTCAGTCCCTAAAAGTCTGTATTCTTCCCATAATAAATGCTTTGGGGACCACTGAGATAAAGTAGTGTAACAATGACCACTCTATCAGAGTAAAGGGGAAAGGGGTCCCTCTGCACACAACACCCACCAGGCAATAGCAGGAGGGGAGAAGCTGCGGTGTGAGTGTGCAGATCCCTGGAGAGTGTATTGGACGATCATGCGAATGGAGCCATGCCTCAGCTTCTTGCAACCTTGTGGAGCTGCCAGCACGCCACACTCATCTGTTTGGGCTTGTAGATCTCTTGAGTCTCACTTCCAGTAGGTTTAGATCACATTACCAAGCGGAGTGAGAAAGATTTCCTTTATCTTCAAAAAGTGGTTCACTTTCTCTTTTTGTTTTCTTTCTGGAAGAAGGTCTCAGTTTTTTCCAAGTTCCAGTGTAAACATGAATGAAATCCGCAAGCTCATTCCATAGGAGGCTGATCTTTCCATAGCTTACACTCCCACCTACTTTCCTGATTGTTCTTGCTGTGGGTTTGACTGTTTGTCTTTTGACTTTGAGAACCTGATTTGAGTAGGCAGATCTTCCAGAACAGGATTTTGGTGTGATTGTGGGGGCATTCCAGTGGTTTGGAAGAAAGCCACCCTAAGAGACCCTTCTGTTGATCTAAGGTCCTGCCTGTGTCTCTGACATACATACAATGTCCCAGGGTCTCTGAGTTCTTCCTGGGAAACAGTCAGTGCCACCTGGAAAACTACACTAAATGTCATCCCTGCAGCCAGGAGTCAAAAGCATGTTAGTTGCTACAGCAGCAGAGAATATGCAAGTAAACAGTGTTCAGGGAAAATCCAGTAATTCTTGACTCTCCCTCATACTATAATTTTTAAGAGTTGTAGAAAGAAACAACTATTTTGCTGGAAATGTAAAAACCTTAGAGATCCAGGACAAAATATGATCCCACATCAAGACAAGGGAAACAGAAGAGTAAGAATTAATTGCTTTCTTTAGGATCAACTTAGATTTGTTCAGAATGTTCATTTTGACTATGTCACTTAAGTTAAGGATGCTGTTCAAGTCGGTGGCAGAGCGCTGAAGTGTTGCTTGAATGGTAGCTAGCCAGGCTTCTAACTATAATGGGGTGTAGGTGGTGGTGGGGAGGCAAACGCAGCATTACAAGTTTGCTGCCCAGAATTCATATTGACCCATTTTCTCATTCACGTGCTAGCCAGGATGCTGGGACGCTTTGTGTTCTGAGACTTGCATAACAAAGGCAGGTCGACACCCCCTAGCTCTGGTGGTAAACTTGCAAGATTGCTCCTGAGAGACTCTGGCATATGCCGCAGAGGAGGAGAAAGTTCCACAAACAAGCCCCGGGTCCCGCCACCCAGGTCTCGTTACACCTGGTTTCTCAAGAGCAGATTGCTTAGCCAACCTTAATAATCCCAGAGGAACGCCGGGGCAAGAGGCTGGATTCCAACTACCTTTGCCCTAATTTATTGAGGGCTTTAAAAGTAGAAAATAAAACTTTGAACTCAACTCATCTGAAGCTTTACGATTCAGGTGTGCTACTTGCCTTCAGGGGCACCAGAGATCACTGAAGTTAAAGGGACAAAAAAAAACTTCTGTGAGTTGCAGAACAGAAAAGCGTGTCCAGACTCGACCCAGCTGGTTCTCGTACCATATTAACTTGGCAGGAGAAGCACGGAAGTCCCCGGCTCTGTTCTTGTCCTTTTCTAATGGAGAGGATTTTCCCCCTGCTTACAGGCCTTTATTCCTCCCTTCTCTCCAGCCTTCCAGAGTCTAGAAAAAAGTGACCCTTGTCAAGAAGGGGGCGGAAAGCCGAGGGAGAGAAAAGTAGGAAAAGGAGGAAATGAAAACGGCTCATGAGAAATGGCTGGAGTGAAAAATGATGGGTCAAGGGTGAAGTCGGTTCCAGTTCACACACTAGTGAAGCGGGGGGTTAAATGGCCAGCCCTGCCGGTGAGCAGACAGCACAGCCCACAGCGCCTGCGCCTTACCTGTCTAGGGAGGTATGAACAGCAACCCCACTCCCCTGCGAGGGTCCAGTGAGTTCATTTTTGCGAAAGCACCTTGCAAGGTGTCGAGTTGGGTTCTGAAACTCAGACTTCACTATTATTGACTGGAAAGCAACTGAGTGATTATAACGTTGGACATCGCCCTTTTAGTTAAAGGGAAAGCCGGGCCTACAAAGGAAGGAGCGACTTTTGTCCTAGCCAAAGGGGAGTTAGGCTGCTCTCCCGCGCGCCTAGGGAGAAGCTTCTAGGCTTTTCCAGAGGCGGACCTCTGTATTCTCCCTAGGGAGGGCCTAGAGCAAGGGCTGCCTTGAGACGATTTCTTTCCGCTGAATTCAGCTACTAAGCACTTTCCATGCAAAGGAGGGGCACCAATCAACCACTCCCACCGAGTGTGTGCATATGTGTGTGTGGTGTGTGTGTCTGGAAATCACCTGCGTTCCTCATTACCAACGCCACTCGTCTGTGTGTGCGTGTGTGTGTGTGTCTGGAAATCACCTATGTTCCTCATTACCAACGCCACTCGCACCGCGTGTGTGTGTGTGGTGCATCTGTGTGTATGGTGTGTGTGTGTGGTGTGTGTGTGTGTGTGTGGTGTGTGTCTCTATGTGTCTGTGTGTGTGTGTCTGTGTATGGTGTGTGTGTGTGTGTGGTGTGTGTCTCTATGTGTCTGTGTGTGTGTGTCTGTGTATGGTGTGTGTGTGTCTCCGTGTCTCTGTGTGTGTGTGTGTCTGTGTGGTGTGTGTGTGTGTCTCCGTGTCTCTGTGTGGTGTGTGTGTGGTGTGTGTCTGTATGTGTCTGTGTGTCTGTGTGTGTGTCTCCGTGTCTCTGTGTGTGTGTGTGTCTCCGTGTCTCTGTGTGTGTGTCTGTGTGGTGTGTGTGTCTCCGTGTCTGTGTGTGTGTCTGTGTGGTGTGTGTGTCTGTGTGGTGTGTGTGTGTGTGGTGTGTGGCATGCGTGTGTGTGTGTGTGTGTGTGTGGTGTGTGTGTGTGGTGTGTCTGTGTGTGTGGTGTGTGTGTGTGTGTGGTGTGTGGTGTGTCTCTGTGTGTGGTGTGTGTGTGGTGTGCGTGTGGTGTGTTTGTGGTGTGTGTGTGTGTGGTGTGTGGTGCGTCTGTGTGTCTGTGTGTGTGTCTGTGTGTGTGGTGTGTGTGTGTGTGTGTGTCTGAAAGTCCCCTATGTTCCTTCGGGGTCCTCATTACCGATAGTGCCCCCGACGGAGCACCGGAGGTGCGGTGCAGGCATGTGCACGGGCTCGTGTGCGGCGCCGCCCTGCGCTGCCCGGCGCGTCTGCCTGGGGCAGCTGACACTTGCACCAGATTCCCGGGGCCCTGCGGGGTGGGGCCGGGCGAGGTTGAGCAACGTGCCCGCCCGCCCTCCCCTCCC
>NW_007726906.1:321167-334593 GCF_000696425.1 Galeopterus variegatus | reverse complement strand
GGGGCGGGGGCAACGCCCAGGGCTGCCACACCCGTGCCCCGCCCCCCGCCCCGCCCGCGGCCCCGCCCCCGCCCTGGCCGGCTCCTCTGCGGAGGAAGCGTCTAGAAGGCGGGCGCTGGTGTGTGTCTCCCCAGGGGTGTGTGGTGTGTAAACAGATTGGCGTCCATCGAGTCGCGCTTAGGGGCACCAGGGGAGTTTGTGAGTGACCGGAGGCCCGCGGTGGGTCGTTGTCTTTCCGCTGGGAGCACATGCACCCCTCGGTTTAGATCGTTACGAATTCCAGGGTTTGTGGCCTCTTCCAGCTTCAGTCTTTGAAGTTTCCCTCTTCAATCCTCCTTTTTGAAGATCTTTTCCGCCCTTGTAATCCTGCGTTTCCCACGCGCCGGAACGGCTGAGATCGTGTGGTCAGGAGGTAGAATTTCCCAGTTTTTAAAACTAGAGATTTTAACCCCAAGTTTGTGGTGGGTGGGATGGGAACGTCCGCAGACTCTCCAGCCTTCAAGACAGAGCATGGGTCCCTTTGATCCCCGCAGAGCTGCCGTCCTCACCCGAGTGTGTAGCCCCTGGGGGACAGGTCGCCCCTTATTTTCTCCCAGAAGAGACAAGTGTATCTCACCAGGGATGAAATGATTTATATGCACACTTTAAGTAGTGTTTTGGAGCTCCGAGGAATGCAAAATACAGCATGACTTGGAGGTGCAGTATACTTCAGGGAAAATGTGGAATGCGCTGCATGTTTTCTTTACCTTCTTTTAAAGCTAGTTTAAATCTATTGCACTGGCGAAACCTTTTAACCACGTGCAAATGTGAAATTCTGCCTCCTGAAGTCGGCGAGGACTGTGCCCATCAGCCATGCCAAGGCTGGAGGGAGGATTTAGTAACCCAGGGGCTGCTCTGAGCCATAGATTTCCCCCTAAATTTAAAATATGTTGGAAGAATAAAATGACTACCACTTCTTACTAATTAAATGTCTTTCTCTACCCCCTCTTTTAAATATGTATTTTTTAGGAAATGAGCATATGTCTTAATTTTCCCTCCAGTGGAGATAGTTTGGGTTTTATACAAAATTAAGTAATAATTATAATCAAATATTCTCATTTAAAATCTTTTCTGTTTTGCAGAAATTAAATGTTCTGGTTTGAAAATCCTGTTTTTGCCAAAAATAAAAATGTAAAAATATTTTTACAAATTACTCCAAAAGTCTATGATTGCATCTTCAATTAATTACATTTCTAGAGACATAAATTTTAAATTTTTACTTCATCATGTAAATACTTCTTTATTATGAAATATTTCAGACATTCAAAAAGAAAAAAAAAAACCCTACAGGGAATTATATAATAAGCATTTAAACTCTACTACCTAGCCCGAGAGATAAAGTATTACAGATGTAATCAAAGTCCTCCACCACTCCATGTGTCTCCTTCCTAATTCCATTTCCTTTCCTCACATTCCAGTGATAACCATTACTTTGCATTTGGTGTCTATCATTGTATGTATTAAAAAAATGTTTTACTACATATGTAGTATGTATATGCAACATAGCATATAATTATTTTGCATGTTTTTAGTCTTTATATTAATGGTATCATACTGCACTTACATTCTGCAAGTGGCAGATTTATCACTCCATGTTATATTTTTTCTGACATATCTGCTCCCTTCCTTTTAACTGCTGCCTAGATATCCAGGCTTCTGTTGAAAGTGTTGGGTGTAGGTCGTTTCTGCTTTTTCTCTATCATAAACAGTGTTGGTATGAACCTTCTTATATATATCTCATTGTGCACATGTAAATACTTTCACCCAGGAGTGGAAATGTTTCAGGATTTTAAGTATACAATCTGCAACTTTATTAGATGCTGCCAAATTGCTCTCCGGAGTCGCCAGTTCTACATTTTCACTGTAGAAACACAAGAAAACACAGATTACATGAGGGGAAAAAAAATGACTCCCCATCTCTCCATCCAGAGAAACCCACTTTTAGCTTAAAATTTTTTTTGGTATATAAACTTCCAGGTATATCCTTCTGTGATGTATATGTATATAAATATAGTATAACATACACGTACCTATATATATTATATTATATATGAAGTTACTTCAAAAAGTTTGTGGGAAAATAGAATTAAAAGATAATACGAATCTTTTCAAGAATTTTTGAAGATGCTTCATATGTATATATGCATACATTCATATACATCATATACGCATATCTGTATGCATACAAATATATATGTACATGTGTGTATATGTGGCTGAGATATATAGATTTATAAATCTATACACAAGGCTATAAAGCTTGAGGATCCTCTGTTTTATATTTAATATTATATAGTGAGCATTTCATTGAATATTCATATAAACACAATTTTAATGGCTGCAAATTAGTTCACCTTAGGAATATTTCTTTGGTTTATAACTATTCACCTGTTAAACATGTAGAATAGTTAGTCATTTCTCACTCTTAAAAAAGTGCAGTGATGAAGTACAAGGTGATTTTAAATCAAAGCATTTTTTGATTCATCTTTTTCATGGTGGTTTTAGTGGCTTAATCAGGTTTTTTTGTTGCTGGAGCAGCTAAAATCTTTCAGGATAAAATAAAAACCTTTATTTTTTGTAAACCTCTCTTTATGCTAATGCATCTTATTCTTTCCCCTAGCTGTATGGCATTCTGTTATAGAAATGTCACAAAGTTTAGTGATCCGTTCTACAGTAAATGGGCATTAGGTCATCTTGGGTGTTTGGCTGCTGTGCCTGGCCCTGTGCAAGTCTCTGCTGATTGGTGAGGGAGCTTCCCTGCAGCTCCTGCTCTTCCAGCTCCAAACACCAACAGCAAGTTATGTGACCAAACAAGTTGGCTCACCTTTTGAGTCCCAGTTTACATCATCGGCAACATGGAGCTAACAGGGGTAATAACTAACATGTATTGAAGGCTTATGATAAAGCAGCAACTGCTCCGAGTACTTTACATGGATGACTTTATTTAATGCTCACACCTCTATCAAGTACCTACCACTGTTACTCCCATTTTACAGATGATTAAGCTGAGACAGAGTTTAAATAAATTACTGAGATTACGATCGACAAGAGGCAGAGCCATGATTCTAACTTGCAGACTCTGCCAGAGCCTGCCCCTCCCCTTTTAAATGTATTTTATCATATTCGCTTTTCTCTCTCTCTTCCTGTTTCTCTCCACATGGTTTTGCTTAACTGTTTTTAAAGTTGTAGACTTCTTGACATTTCACTCCTAAATACTTCAGAATTGCCACACTTAATAAAACTAATACTGACTTGATATCACCTAACAGAGAATCATTATGTGTGTACATTGTGTGTGTGTGTTGTGTGTGTGTGTGTGTGTAGATGTATCTCCTAGGACAGAATACCTAGGATGCAGGGTGTGCAGACCAAGTTTACTAGGCAATACAAATTGTTTTTCTGCAGGCTTTACCCGTTTAGACATCTCCCTCCTTGTACCAACTCTCAGAGTTTCTGTAGTTTCATATCATCATCAACACTTGGTATCGTCAGACTACAAATTTTTGCTAATCTGATGGAGTGTGAAATGATGTCTCATTGTGGTTTTAATTTGCATTTTCCTGATTATTTATGAGGTTGAGTTTATGAGACTATTCTTTTCCTTTTATGTAAAATGCCTGTTCATTTCTTTTACCCGTTTAAAAAAATGGTTTGTTTGTCTTGAAGGCTTTTCTTTTTAAGATGGAAACTGGCATGACGAATTCTTACTGTAACCTCTGGTTACTCAATGGCTCAGCGTCACAAATAAATGACCCATAGAGAATGAAGCTGAAAATAGAGGAATGCTTTCCTAAAAGTGATTACTTGGAAATTCAGATTTTAAAGGTGGAAATGAAACATAGGGCTTCATGCTGAATAGCAAAATATACCGATACTTATAAAATTTCACAAGTAACAGAAATAGCAGCAGTGCTATATTTAAGTAAGAGAGATGAGTTGAATTCCATGTCCTATTTCCCACCTGTCCTATTTCCAGGCATTGAAATCTAAGTTATGAGGAAGGTTGTAGGAGCAAACTCCAAGAGCTTCCTCTGCTTTGTGCCTGTCCTTTAAACGGGGAATGGACTTCAGTCATTAGTGCCCCAAGTCACTCCATTTTCACCAGTACTAAGTGCAGAAAATCAATAGTAGGATCGTTTAATAATGCTCCAAAGACTTGAAAAGAGCCTGTTAAGAGAGGTTTAAACCAAAATAAAGGAGCTTCAGAGTGAGGTGTTCCTGTATTTGTTGTTATTTTCCTTTGACTTAAGGAGGAGAACTATTTGTAGCTATGCACCCCTGTTGCTAGAATGGAATTCAGCCTGGGCTGTTAATCCAGATTTTTCAGATAGGACAGAAGATAAAATGTATCAGCTCATTCACATAGGCGTATAAGAAAATTTGAAAGAAAATAAAATATGATTAGTCATTTTCAGCATACAAATGTAAAGATTTTTACCTGAAAGTGCAAATCATCTTACAATGAGTTATAGCATGAACTGTTTCTTACCTAAGTAACTATGGAAAATAAAACTATCCTTATAGATGAGGTAACAATATACTATTTACTATGCTGTATCTTATTAGCTTTAAGTCTTTGTTGTATTTCAAATACAAGATTTGGAAGTAGAAGTTTTCTTGCTTCCTGGCTGTTGGGTCCACCCAGATGAGAAGTTTCCCTAAAAAATGACTTTACACTGTATCTCGATTGAGATGAGTGTGGAGTTACATCAAAATTAATATAATTGATGTATATTTACAGGATGTGCATTTTATAATATGTAAATTATACCTCAATAAACAAAGAGTGTGGGGGGGAGTGACATTTCAGAATCACGCTCTGGCTGGAGTGGCAGAGATCACACAGTCTGGTAGTCTCCAGAGTATTCACGGGACCCTCCTGGAGTCAGTGAATGGTTCTACAGGACTGGCCCAAGATGTCATGTCTGGTGGTCTTGGTGTCTGGGTAAAAATCTTTGTCATCACTTTGAGAAAAGACAAAAGAGCAGGGGCTATTTTTTAGTGCCATAAACTTAACAATAAAAACCAGGAACAAGTTTTCCCACTGATGTTGTCTCCACAGCCAGTTTGAATCAAAGGAGATGTAATTATATCCCACTTTCTCTTCACTCTGGCCAAGATAAGGGAGGCCAACTATCTGAAAAACTGTGAGGAGAGGAAATGTAGAAAGCGATCACATTTGAAATTTACTCCAATTATCTTTGCGTCCAGCCCCTTTGCCTTAGAGAGAAACGACAGGGAGCAAGTAGCTAAAAAGAGGTGAGTGTTTGCAGAGTTTTACGTCTCTCATCTCCCCTCCCCCTCCTATCCTGTAATGACAAGCGGTAGTGGGCAGAGGGACCTCCTCAGCTTGAGACTTTTAGAACTGGACGCATCCCAAGGGGTTGTTACTTGTTCAATGCCACTTGCAGTTTTTTACCCAGATGTTTGCAGGCCAAGTTTGAGAACCGGTGATCTACTGTATTACTTGCCTTCACAAAGAAGTTTTTATTAAATTACTTGGATCATTTTTATTTGTGAATATTTTAAGGAAACAAGACTCTTCTACAGAGTAAACTCTGTCACATGTTAAAAAATCCTTAGAGTCACATAATCCTTCCTTCACATATCAATCTTTTCTTTTGCAAATTAAATCCACTTTCTCTCCCAGAAAGCTCTGCAGGTAGAAGACTAATGCCAATACCAGTAACTGAAGGAAAAACTGTTTTCAAGTCATCCTTCATAGAGCTTATTTTGTACTTAATCATGCTTTATCTGTTTCTCTGTACTTTTTAATTTGTTGAGGGGGCAGTGAATTCTTGAGTTGCCTGTTTGTGTATAATTACTCTTGTTGGATTGAATGGTTTATCATTTATCTTCCTTCCTTTCTTCTTTTTCTTTTTTTTCACATTATAAGAAAAAATGTGAAGGTATGTTGAAGCCCCTTTGTACCTGTTTTCAATTCCCTAGAAGTAGCCATTATTCAAAAATTGGTGACTATCTTTTCCACCCATGTTTTAATATTTTTCTCTATATATCTGTCCATTAACAATATTTTGAATTCATTCATGTTTTAAAATACACATGTACTTACATAATGTGTATATGTGTCACTCAACATTATTTTGTTAGGCTTTCTGCTTAGACTTACTTAGCATTTCCTTAGATTTTGTATTTCTGGGTATTTCTCCATCCTCTTCATTCCTGTCTCTCACTGGATTGTCAATATCTCAAGTTCTTTTTATCTTTTAATTTCCTTGTTTTGTCCTCTTTTGGTTTGGAAATTATACAAGTACATTATAACTCTATTCCTTTAATACTTATTCATAAAAATTCTTAAGTAATGTGAAGTTAATCAATATCTCTATTCTTCTCCAGACTAATAAAGGACCTCAGGAAACTTTAACTCAGACTTTCCTTTTCAGTCTACCATTTTGTTGTCACCTGGTATCTTAGTATTACCTTATTTTTAAAGTTCTCTCAAGTTAGTTATCAGTATGAATTACTTATAGTAAATTGATATTTAATTTTGACAATATGTTCACAGGTTTCTTTATTCATCCATGGGTTTTTCATCCACCTCTTCCTTCTGGATGTAATGGTTTTTCTTACTGAAGTAAACTCTTTAGTGGGTCTTTTAGAAAGGGTTATTGAATGATGAACTCTCAATGTTGTTGGTTTGAAATGTCTTCATTTCACTCTCAGTCTTGACTGAAAATTTAGCTGGGTATAGAAGGAAAATAATCTAGGATGAGAATTGTCTTCCCTTAGCACCGTGAGAAGATGCCATTGATTTCTCATAGATAATCTGTTGAGACTGATGACAAGTTTGATGATGGTCTAATTGGGTGTTCTTTGCTTTTGGTTTTTAGGAGATGTGCTTTTGTCCTTTGGTTGCTTTTAAGATTTTTCTTCTAATCATCCATATCTGGAAGTTTCCCCATAGTGTATCAAATTGTGGAATGTTAATTTCTAATTTTTATACTGCTAGGGTCTTTATATGTTTCTGAAACCTGAAGACTTGTTTATTTATTTATTTTAGTTTTGGAAAATTGTCAGCTGTTTTTTTCTTAAGGATTGTTTCCCCTCATTTTCATTTTCTGTTCTTTCTTCTGTCTGGAATAGCTACTTGACATCATCGAAACTTCTCAATCTAAATTCCAAGGCTCTTAACCACGCTTTCATAGTTTCTCTGTCCTGCATTCTGAGTTATTTCCTCAAATCTATCTTGTAGATTATGGATTCTTTCTTCACATTTGTCTTGTCGATTCACTGCCCTGTTAGTTCAGTTTTTAATTTCAGAGACTATGTTTTTCATTTAGAGACTCAATTTGGTCCTTTTTCAAAGTTGTTTGTTCTGTGTATATGTTGTCTTCTCCTCTTGTTATGATTTATATGCCTTTGTTTACCTTTTTAGTCATGTTACCGTTATTTCATAGTCTCTTCAGAGAGTTCTTTTATATGCTGTTCTTGGAGTGCTGATTATTCTGTTTACTATATGACTCCACCTCATGGTAATTTATTTCTTCATGGGTCTTGTAATTTTTGACTGTGAACTTACCTTTATGTCCATATTTTTAGTTCATAGGGGATGTGAAAGTGTTCCTGTGGAGTGAGTGTACATTTTTACTGCTAGGGCTCTAGAGGTTTCAAATATCCTGTATTGATTTTAAGTTTAATTTAATTTCTCAACTTAGAATTCCTAAATCAAGCAGGGAGTATAAATTCAGACCCCATACACATATGTATCTCAGGCCCAGACTTTCCATTTCTCAAACATGTTACTCTCCCACCTGAGTTGTCAGACATATTTTGGGGATATCAAGACATCATTTAGGGATGCAACCAAGCCTTACAACAGTGGCCTGACTTGGTAGGGTTTTATTTTTCTAACATGATAAGAGGGTTGGGAGCAGGCAGAGCAGAGCAGAAATACTGCCTTCCTTGTCCTTTTCCTCAAGCTTCTTATATCTTCCTACCCCTTCATCCTTAAGGTGTGGCTTTTATCCTTCTGCTTGCTTCCTAGTGGCAATCCGGCTGTACCACGTCTCGCCCCACAGACACAGTCTGGGTAGGAAACGGGGAAGGAAGCAACAGGGAGGAAGGAATGGCCTCCGATAAGGAAAACAAAACTTTCCCAGAAATCCAACTTGTGCTTCAGTCCATTGGCCAGAACTGCATCCCCTGCTGCAGGGGAGGGGTGCACAGCTCATGCTTCACGCCCCTTCTCTGATGGTTCCCTGCATTTGTAACACTGTGAGATTTCCTTCCCCCTACTCTCCAACTTGTTGCTAAAACAAATTTTTTTTTGGTTTTATATAGTTCAGAATTTCTACGCATTTGCGTAGTCTGTCATGTGGCCTATGGAGTCATTCATTTGTCCACATGCTGTAATGTTTATTCATTTCTTTATTCATGCACTGAACAGATACGGAGTACTTATTTCCGGTCAAGTCCTGTGCTAGGGTCTGGGGCTGTGCTGGTAAACAAAGCAGACTTTAGTGCGGCTGCCAGAGCTGTAAGCATTTTCCCTCTGAGTCTATTTGGGAGTTCAAAGTTAGCACAGACTCTGTTCTGTTTTGCTAGCCTCAAAGATCCTCCCCAGAGAAACATTGTACTTGGTTTAGAAAGCAATTTTGAGACCTTTAGCTGGGGACAGAGTGCTCAAAACAGGGAGGGGGCACACTGGCTCAGCTGTCCCTCAGCCTTTCGTTAGTTCCCTTGATTCTTTGCTCCACTGTCGACCTGAGCTCCCCACACCTGCTGGGCTCAGGGTCTCCTTGGGGAGAGGGACTCCCAACCCCACAGGAGACCTCACCCATGCTTGTTGCATTGTGGTTTCCTCTGGCTCATCCGTCAACAGGATTCCATCCGCTTACTTCTCTTTCATAAATTTTTCAAACGTTCTAGTTCGTTATTGGCATCCTTTCTTGTTTAAGCACTATTATGGAAGTATTAGTTTTTGTGTATCATCATTTTGATGGGATTTTGGGAAGTAGGCTAGGAAAATGTTGATACACAATTTGCAACCTTGAACCAGAAGCTCCAGATATGTGGTCATGCACCCTGTTTGCTCAGCACTGTGCTTGGAATTAAGAAAGATGCAACAGAACACAGTGTAAGATACAATCCTCAGTATCAGTGGTGTCCTGCTGTCAGTTCCTACCAACTCACAAGAGCTGATTGTTAAAATTTCAGGGATTTAGAGTTGGTGGGCTTCATTTTGATATTTTGAAATTAGGCGTGGAGGGAGTTTTCCTACCACTGAAAATGGAAAACTCTGACAATCAGCCCCCTACCCTCCTTGAGAGCTGGTTGTTAAACATTTATCAGCACACCACTAGTCTTTACCCTTGAGCGACATGTAGTATAGCTATAGAGATAGAAGAGGTACTGAAGGAAAAATAAAAGTCCAAGTAAGATAGCCATCAAGTGCAAGACAGAATAAAACAGACACTCCAACTGCTAAAAAATCCAGACAGCAGAAACCAGTCTTGACAGTAATTGTTGACAAAGTTTTGCAAAGTGGAGGCAGAGTGAATAGAGCATTCCAGCCTTCGGCAAGGTCAGAGGGCAGGCTCTGAAGCCAGAGTTTGAATTCTAGCTTCTTCACTTGCTGCCATATGACCTGCGAGAATGACTAAATCTCTCTAGTGAGCATAATGACAGCCAATGTTTATTGAATCCTTATTATGGGCGGGCACTATTCTAGGTGCTTTTACATAAATTAACTTAACCTCATCATCTACAAAATGCTGCTTACCTCCAAGGGCTATTCTGTGTATTAAATGAGATAATTCATGTGAAGAGGAGGCATAGCAAGATCTCCATAAAATGGGTTGTTCGCTGGCAAATTTCTTATGGAAGGTAAGCAATTTCTACATTTAGACTTTTCCTCCTGGACCTTGAAAGATGGATGAGAATTGGTTAGCGGAAGGGACCGGCAGAGGACGTTTCAGACAGAGGGGAGGTAGGTAGCATAGCGTAGATGGAAGGACAAATAGGAATGCGGGGAGCCGGTTCTGATGCTTTGCAGACTAGTGAACACAATTGAATGAGTCAAACGGGGATAGATTGTGCAAAGTCCTGTGTTCTGAGTAGGGAACTTTACATTTCATGTGACAGGGAAGAGGGAGTCACCCTAGACTCTTGAAATGGCAGAGAAATGATCAAAACAGGATTTTAGGAATAGGATTCAGGCAGGCTGGTGCTCATGTAAAATGAATTGGAGAGGGGCAGAGATGGAGGCACCAGGCAGCGACAGTCGGTTTGAGGTGGTGGACAGGACAAGGCCAGGTCCACGAGATGGCCCAGGAGGGATTCGATCGACAAAGAGTTTCATAACAAGACACAAAGAATCAGATTCTTTTATAAACGGATAAGCAAGAAGTATGTAGCCACAGTATTTATAAGCGCAATCCCAACGGGAAAGTAAGCAAGATAAGAAGGGAGGATTCTTTCCCCATCCGAAAATAAAACTCCTCTAAATTGAAGGTAAGACTATATGTTTTAATCAGTAGAAAGTCGTTTTTCTTTTCTTTTCTTTCTCTCTTTCGTTTTTTACATTGCATGTGGTTTGGGCTACTTTGTTTTCATCAAATTAATTAATGTGAATAAGCTTGTTGAGAGTTTGTTTCATTTCATAACCGAATACTGAATCTCACAGCGTCCGTATTGAATCCTGTTTTCCTAATTATCCACAACGTGATGTTAAATAATGGTCTTCTCATGGTTTGGGGCTGGAATTCTCTCCCAATCTTCTGCAGAGGTGCAGGAAGGGAGGTGGGCGTGCTGCTGTGTCTACACAGGCTGGTGGCAATGAGAGTCAGCAGGACGCGCACGGGGGATGGGGGCGGCCCGGGCGACGACTCATCCATGCTTGTCCCGTGCGCCAGGAGCAGGGACACCGGAGGGCTGTGTATGGCGCCACACCGGCGTGTGAGGACTTCTGCCTCGTCATTCTGGTAACAACCAGCATGGGCAAGGGCTGCCCGTGACCACCATGTTGCTAAATCCAGTGGAGATTTTTTGCTCCTCATCTTTCCTGAGTTTTGAGCAGTCTTGACACTGCTAATCACTCTCTCCTTTTTGAAAAACACTCTTGTCTTTTGGGGCTTCTGGGAGACCAGAGTCTCCAGATTCTCTTGTCCTCTCTGGCTAGACCTTCTTAATATGAGTACGTGGATCACCCAGATGTTAAATTTTGGAGCTTCTCAACATTAGTCGAGAACGTTTTACTGTCAAGTCTACCTAGGGAAGCTCATTGCTCCCTATGGTTACCATCTACATGTCAGTGATTCCTAAATTTTTATTTCTAGCCTGACCTTTCCTTTCTAGACCTGTAGCCAGCTGCCCACTCAATGCCATTTGGCTGTCTCAAAGGCACCTCAGATTCAGCGTGCTCTAAGCTAACTTCATGGTCTTTTCCCTAACTTCATGGTCAGTCCTCCTTTAACTTTACCCATTTTATCATAAGAAGTCACCAGCATGCATCTGAAACTTAGCCAGAAACTTAGGTATTGCCTTGATACCTCCATTTCTTCATTCCCTCCCTTTCCCTCACCCCAAAGGAGCCAAGTCTATCACCAAGCTCTGAAAATGTTATGTTGTAAATGCCTTTTGGATATATCAACATCTTTCTATCTCTGTTCACCATTGTCCAATTTACCATTACTCCTTGTTTGCATTAATGTAATAGCTGCTTAACTCGTTGTCCAGAATCTGCTTTGGTTTTCTTTCAATCTGCTTTCCGAATAGCAGTTGCTCATCTTTCCAAAACGCAAATTTCGTCATTGTTATGGACTGAACGATGTGTCCCTCCCATTTGTATGTTAAAAGCCTAATCCCCAATATGATGGTATTTAGAGGTGGGGTCTTTGGGAGGTGATTAAGTCATGGGAGTGGGGCCTGCATGAATGGAATTATCACCCCTATAAGAAGAGACACAAGACTTCCTCTCTCTCTGCACTCCACCCCGTAAAGACACCGTGAAAAGACAGCCATCTACAAACTAGGAGGCAGGCCCTCACCAGACGCCAGGTCTGTGCACACCTGGATCTTGGACTTCCCAGTCGACAGAACTGTCAGGAATTGGGTTCCCTCGGGCCTCATAAACCCCTTTGGATCTGTCAGAATCAGTTAGGTAGTGCTGCAGTAACAAACAGCCTCAGACGTCTCATTCACTTTCAACAACTGCGGTTTACTGCACATCACAGTGTGTGTGCGGCGCTGCTCCACGGGAACTTCACTTGAATGCAGGCTGATGGAGGGGCCTCTGTGTGGAGCACTGCTGGTCATGGTAGAGAGAAAAGAGAAAGGGAGACCCACAAGCTGGCTCTTAGAGCTTTTGCCTGGAAAGAACACACATCGCTGCTGCCCACACTGCTCTGACCAAAGCAAGTCACAAAGTCTTTCTTGAGTCCATGAGGGAGGGGATGTGTATTCCTCCCACAGGGAAGAACACTGGAAAAAGTGAAGAGAGAATATTTGCTGACCAGCAATGCAATTTACCACATGCTTCAGTGACTTCCTATTGTTTTGAGGATAAAACCCCAAACCCTTAGCAGGCACGTAAGGCTCAGTGCTGAACTCCGCATCTTTTCCTCTTGCCCTTCTGCCTCTTTCTCTGCACTCTAACCACATCCTTCTTTCACTGCTGGAGCACACCATGCACCCTCTCTTTTCAGGGTCCTTGAACATGCCGTTCCCTCTATCTGTTCTTTTGTCTGTCCTCCTTTCTCCCCTTTACTCTGCCATTTCTTCATGTCTCAGCTCAATCATCAATTCCTCAGAGAAATCTTCCCCAGATCCTCAGACGAGGTCACATTCCTTTGTCATATGCTTGCATAGAATGGTGTTCTTTTCCTGCAGAGCACTTCTCTGAGCTTTTAATGATCAATCCATTAATGTGATGATGTGATAAATGTCTGTCTTCCCTGTCTTGACTCTGAGATCCATGAGAACAGGAATCAAGTCTGTTTTTGCTCATTGTTATACAGACAGCATGAAGCACAATGATTTAAACATAGTGAAGCTGCAGTAAAAGTTGATTGAATGAATGAAAGAGAAAGAAGTTGATGGGGCCGGCCTGGTGGCGCACTGGATAGTGCGCCGCTTGGGAAGCGCGGCGGCGCTCCCACCCGAGGGTTCGGATCCCACATACAGACCGGTTCCCGCTCACTGGCTGAGCGAGGCACGGGAGCAACACCGAGGGTTGCGATCCCGTTGCCGGTCCCGGTCCAGTACGGGGGCAACACTGAGGGTTGCGATCCATTGCCGGACATGGAAAAAGACAAAAAAAAAAAAAAAAAAAAAAAAAAAAAAAAAAAAAAAAAAAAAAAAAGTTAAAATTCCTTAACCATTGGAAAAACCGGGGATATTGGGTGGGGGGAAGAGAAAATTTTTTTTG